>NW_028261397.1:2299657-2324520 GCF_051295495.1 Thamnophis sirtalis | reverse complement strand
CAGCCAGAATGCTTTAAGAGGGGTGGATTCCACTCCCAGAATCCCCCAGCCAGAATGCTTTAAGAGGGGAGACTTCCACTCCCAGAATCCCCAGCAGAATGCTTTAAGAGGGGAGGACTTCCACTCCCAGAATCCCCAGCCAGGATGCTTTAAGAGGGATGGACGTCCACTCCAGAATCCCCCAGCCAGAATGCTTTAAGAGGAATGGACTTCCGCTCCCAGAATCCCCCAGCCAGAATTGCTTAAGAGGGGAGGACTTCCACTCCAGAATCCCCCAGCAGCATGCTTTAGAGGAATGGACTTCCGCTCCCAGAATCCCCCAGCCAGAATGCTTTAAGAGGAATGGACTTCCGCTCCCAGAATCCCCAGCCAGAATGCTTTAAGAGGGGTGGACTTCCACTCCCAGAATCCCCCAGCCAGCATGCTTTAAGAGGAATGGACTTCCGCTCCCAGAATCCCCCAGCCGATGCTTTAAGAGGATGGACTTCCGCTCCCAGAATTCCCAGCCAGCATCCTTTAAGAGGGATGGACGTCCACTCCAGAATCCCCAGCCAGAATGCTTTAAGAGGGATGGACGTCCACTCCCAGAATCCCCCAGCCAGAATGCTTTAAGAGGGATGGACGTCCACTCCAGAATTCCCAGCCAGCATCCTTTAAGAGGATGGACGTCCACTCCCAGAATCCCCAGCCAGAATGCTTTAAGAGGGGATGGACTTCCACTCCCAGAATCCCCTAGCCAGCATGCTAGCTGGGAGAATTCTGGAGTCAAAGTCCACTCATCTTAAAGAACTTGGGTTGAGAAAAATGGTTTTCTTCGACCGTCATTCAAGATAAATTTCTGCTCTTGTGCAAAACCAAATCTACCTTCTTTATCTCCTCTTTGGATGGATTGCCTTTAATCTTTTTTTTTCGCCACCGCCCAGGAGCTGAGTAATTTCCTATTGAGCCACATCTGAATTATGCATTCCCTCATGAGAAATGGATGAAGCGTTCTGCAGGATAATTTTACGTCACGGTCTTAAAATACTTTCCACCAAGAATCTCTCTGCTGTTTCAATTTCCACCAGATGTAAGCCCGGCTCTCCCTCTCCACCGACATTTCTTTCAGCGCTAGGGACTAGAAACTTGCCTTCCTCCAAACCAAAACTAAAGCATTTCAGGCGCTCTTAATAACTGTGTCTTGCAAACAAATCTGAGACTGATTATTATTATTTTTTTACAGATAGCTGAGAGGAGATCAAAGGTTACATTAAAATTAAACAATTGCACAACATCCCCATAACGTTTGCAAAGTTTTACAAAAAACGGGTGCGCTTAAATCTCAACTATCGCCGATTGTGAATTTGGAGTCGCCGGCCCAGATATACGACCACAATGTCTGTTACTAAGTGAGGCCTTTCCTCTGTGAGCATGACCCCATTTTCTTGCTGTTGTTGTTAAGCGAATCACTGTAGTCGTTAAGTTAGCATAACGTGGTCATTAAGTGAATCCAGCTTCTCCATTGACTTTGCTTGTCAAGTCGCCAAAAGGGGGGAGGTTGTGTGTCACATGATCCCGGGACACTGCAACCGTCATAAGTACATGCCAGTTTCTAAGCATATTGGATCACATGACTGAAGAGACGCTGGAAAGGTCGTAAGTGTGAAAAAACGGCCGTAAGTCACTTTTTTCGGTGCCGGGGTTAACTCCGAACAGTCATTAAGTGAAATGTTGTAAGTCGAGGACTGCTGATATGTAAAACTGATACCACGCCTGCCTAAATCGAAGGCACGTTGATATTTTATTTCTATGTTCTGTTTTAAGGCAACTCTAAGTAGCAAGCAGAAATTTCCTCCTTTATTTACATCAGTGTTTTTCAACCTTGGCGACTTTAAGTCCTGCGGACTTCAACTCCCAGAATCCCCAGCCAGCATAGCTGGCTGGGGATTCTGGGAGTTGAAGTCCGCAGGACTTAAAGTCGCCAAGGTTGAGAACACTGATTTAGATATATTTCTAACAAACCGAGCAACACAAGTAGTTCTCGACTTACAAACAGTTCATTGAGTGACCGTTACCAAAAACTTGGCACTGAAAAAAGAAACTTACAGCCGTTTTTCACATTTGCAACCGTTGCAGTTCCCCCTGACCAAATTCAGACACCTGACCACCGACTCATATTTATGACCGTTGCAGTGTCTTGGGGAAAATCACACGATCCTCTTTTGCGACCTTCTGATGAACAAACGGGGAAGCCAGATTCACTTTAACAGTCATGTCATTCACTTAACAATTGCAGTGATTCACTTAACAAATGTGGCAAGAAAAGTTGTAAAATGGAGCAAAATTCAATTCAATACAATAGCGGAGTTTGGAAGGGGCCTTGGAGGTCTTCTAGTCCAACCCCCTGCCTAGGCAGGAAACCCTACACCGTTCCAGACAAATGGCTATCCAGCATCTTCTTAAAGGCTTCCAGTGTTGGGGCATTCACAACTTCTGGAGGCAAGCTGTTCCACATATTTTACTCTATTTTATTCTATTTTATTCTATTTTTATTCTATATTGTTATATATTTTCTATCTTCTATTCCATATTTATTCTATGCTACTATTCTATTCTATTCTTATTCTATTTAATTATTCTATTCTATTTTCTATTCTATTCAATACAATAGCGGAGTTGGAAGGGACCTTGGAGGTCTTCTAGTCCAACCCCCTGCCTAGGCAGGAAACCCTACACCGTTTCAGACAAAGGGCTATCCAGCATCTTCTTAAAGGCTTCCAGTGTTGGGGCATTCACAACTTCTGGAGGCAAGCTGTTCCACTATTTTATTCTATTTTATTCTATATTGTTATTATATTTTCTATCTTCTATTCCATATTTATTCTATGCTACAATTCTATTCTATTCTTATTCTATTTAATTATTCTATTCTATTTTCTATTCTATTCTATACAATAACAGAGTTGAAGGGACCTTGGAGGTCTTCTAGGTCCAACCCCCTGCCTAGGCGGAAACCCTATACCATTTCAGACCAAATGGCTATCCAGCATCTTCTTAAAAACTTCAGTGTTGGAGAATTCGCAACTTCTGGAGGCAACTTCTGTTCCACTGCTTAATTGTTCTCACTGTCAGGAAATTTCTCCTCGGTTCTAAGTTGCTTCTCTCCTTGATTAGTTTCTATCCATTGCTTCTTGTTCTGCCCTCAGGTGCCTTGGAGAATAGCTTGACTCCCTCTTCTTTGTGGCAACCCCTGAGATATTGAAAGACTGCTATCCTGTCTCCCCTGGTCCTTCTCTTCATTAAACTAGACCTACCCAGTTCCTGCAACCGTTCTTCATATGTTTTAGCCTCCAGTCCCCTAATCCTCTTTCTTGCTCTTCTCTGCACTCTTTCTAGAGTCTCCACATCTTTTCTACATCGTGGCAACCAAACTGAATGTCATATTCCAAGTGTGGACTTACCAAAGCATTATAAAGTGGCATTAGCACTTCACGTGATCTTGATTCTCTCCCTCTGTTGACGTAGCCTTCAATTAACAAATGTCTCACTTAGCAACGGGAATTTGGGGCTCCATGGTAAGTCTAGGACTTTATACAGCCCCTTTAAAAATGATTAAGCAGGAAGCGCCAATAAATAAATGATCCAGGAAGAGGGGGAAAAAATCCATGC
The DNA here is from genome assembly GCF_051295495.1 of Thamnophis sirtalis. Classification (NCBI taxonomy): domain Eukaryota; kingdom Metazoa; phylum Chordata; class Lepidosauria; order Squamata; family Natricidae; genus Thamnophis; species Thamnophis sirtalis. The sequence continues at coordinate 2,320,872 of NW_028261397.1, read as the reverse complement.
TCTTTCTAAAATAAGTTGTCCCTGCAAAAGCAATTGTTTCAAAGTTAACTTGAAAATCGAAAGCACGGACCCTTTTAAGAGCGATGAGATGCCATAAAAAATATAATTATGAAATCTTTCCTATCTGCTTCCCATCTTCAGAACACCCTTAACCCTGACCTTGCAAGGTTGACTATGGGGAGAGATAATGACCGCTCTGGATTATCTTAAAAAGTTTTGAATGAAAAGGAATTTGATTTCAGTACCAATTTAATCCTTTTTATTCCCACATCTCTTGGAGCTTACTGGATGGTTTTAAATCAAAAAGAATCAAAACCAGTTTAGTTTGTTTGTTTTTCCATTTTGCTCCATCAAATGAGCACCACAAAATTACATTCTAGTGAAAACCAGAAACACATGGAGATGAATTTGGGGAATCGGATCTGTTCAACGTGCACTTTCCAAACTGGAAAATTGAAATAAACATAAATTCATTGGATATGTCTTTAATACAGTGGTGCTCAATTTCAGCAACTTTAAACAGGGTGGACTTCAGATCCCAGAATCCCCCAGCCAGCAATGCTTTAAGAGGGAAGGACTTCCACTCCCAGATTCCCCCATCCAGCATGCTTTAAGAGGGGTGGACTTCCACTCCCAGAATCCCCCAGCCAGAGTGCTTTAAGAGGGGAGGACTTCCACTCCCAGAATTCCCCAGCCAGCAGGCTTTAAGAGGGGTGGACTTCCACTCCCAGAATCCCCAGCCAGTGTGCTTTAGGAGGATGGACTTCCATTCCCAGAATCCCCATCCAGCGTGCTTAAGAGGGGTGGACTTCCACTCCAGAATCCCCCAGCCAGTGTGCTTTAGGAGGGGTGTGTTTCCACTCCCAGAATTCCAAGTATGAAGCTTTAAGATATGCGGATTTCATTTCCCAGAACTCCCCAGCCAGCATGCTTTAAGAGGGTGGACTTCCACTCCCAGAATCCCCCAGCCAGCAATGCTTTAAGAGGGATGGACTTCCATTCCCAGAATCCCCCATCCAGCGTGCTTTAAGAGGGGTGGACTTCCACTCCAGAATCCCCAGCCAGTGTGCTTTAGGAGGGTGGACTTCCACTCCCATAATCCCCCAGCCAGTGTGCTTTAGGAGGGGTGTGTTTCCACTCCCAGAATTCCAAGTATGAAGCTTTAAGATATGCGGATTTCATTTCCCAGAACTCCCCAGCCAGCATGCTTTAAGAGGGGTGGACTTCCACTCCCAGAATCCCCCAGCCAGCAATGCTTTAAGAGGATGGACTTCCATTCCCAGAATCCCCCATCCAGCGTGCTTTAAGAGGGGTGGACTTCCACTCCCAGAATCCCCAGCCAGTGTGCTTTAGGAGGGGTGGACTTCCACTCCCATAATCCCCAGCCAGTGTGCTTTAGGAGGGGTGTGTTTCCACTCCCAGAATTCCAAGTATGAAGCTTTAAGATATGCGGATTTCATTTCCCAGAACTCCCCAGTCAGCATGCTGGCTGTGGAATTCTGGATTTGAAGTCCACATATTTTAATGTTGACCAGATTGGAAAAACGCCAGTCTACTCCCAAAGTCAGGAGCTGGGGGTTTGAGGGCCATTATTATTTTTAAAAAAATAAAATTATTCTTGGAACAATGCCTCTGGCCTCACTATTGTCAAGAAAAATGATTCACTATTTGATTTGGAGGAGACTTTATCAAAACACAAGTGGCCTATTCAACTCGAAAAGGGAAACTGAGTTGGTTCCAAAAATGGGAAGTAAACTTGCCAGAGAAGTTTTCAGCTGATGAGAATGAGAAGGAAGATGATCACGTGAAGGACAGGAGGAGGAGGAGGATTATCATCGTGGGGTGGTTTATAGTCTCTGAGGTTGAGGTTTTCTTGCAGACATCTCTTGACCCAACTAGATAGCACCATCAGTGTGAGGAGGAGAAAGGAGGAAGAACAGAAAAAATTGATGATGATGATGATGATGATGAAGGAGGAGGAGGAGGAGGAGGAGAGAGAGGAGGAGGAGGAGGAGGAGGAGGAGGAGGAGGAGGAGGAGGAGGAGGAGGGAGAATTGTAGAGTGGTTTATAGTCTCTGAGTTTGAGAGTTTTCTTGCAGACATCTCTTGACCCAACTAGGTAGCATCATCAGTGTGAGGAGGAGGAGGAGGAGAAAGGAGGAAGAACAGAAAAAATTGAGGAGGAGGAGGAGGAGGAGGAGGAGGAGGAGGATTGTAGAGTGGTTTATAGTCTCTGAGTTTGAGAGTTTTCTTGCAGACATCTCTTGACCCAACTAGGTAGCATCATCAGTGTGAGGAGGAGGAGAAAAGAGGAAGAACAGAAAAAATTGAGGAGGAGGAGGAGGAAGAGGAGGAGGAGAATTGTAGAGTGGTTTATAGTCTCTGAGTTTGAGAGTTTTCTTTGCAGACATCTCTTGACCCAACTAGGTAGCACCATCAGTGTGAGGAGGAGGAGAAAAGAGGAAGAACAGAAAAATTGAGGAGGAGGAGGAGGAGGAGGAGGAGGAGGAGGAGGAGGAGGAGGAGGAGGAGGAGGAGGAGGAGGAGGAGGAGAATTATAGAGTGGTTTATAGTCTCTGAGTTTGAGAGTTTTCTTGCAGACATCTCTTGACCCAACTAGGTAGCATCATCAGTGTGAAGAGGAGGAGAAAGGAGGAAGAACAGAAAAAATTGAGGAGGAGGAGGAAGAGGAAGAGGGAGGAGGAGAATTGTAGAGTGGTTTATAGTCTCTGAGTTTGAGAGTTTTCTTGCAGACATCTCTTGACCCAACTAGGTAGCATCATCAGTGTGAGGAGGAGGAGAAAAGAGGAAGAACAGAAAAAATTGAGGAGGAGGAGGAGGAAGAGGAGGAGGAGGAGGAGGAGGAGGAGGAGGAGGAGAATTGTAGAGTGGTTTATAGTCTCTGAGTTTGAGGGTTTTCTTGCAGACATGACCCAACTAGGTAGCATCATCAGTGTGAAGAGGAGGAGAAAGGAGGAAGAACAGAAAAATTGAGGAGGAGGAGGAGGAGGAGGAGGAGAATTGTAGAGTGGTTTATAGTCTCTGAGTTTGAGGGTTTTCTTGCAGACATCTCTTGACCCAACTAGGTAGCATCATCAGTGTGAGGAGGAGGAGGAGGAGAAAGGAGGAAGAACAGAAAAAAATGAGGAGGAGGAGGAGGAGGAGGAGGAGGAGGAGGAGGAGGAGGAGGAGGAGGAGGAGGAGGAGGAGGAGGCGGAGGAGGAGGAGGAGGAGGAGGAGGAGATTATTGTAGAGCGGTTTATAGTCTCCGAGTTTGGTGTCTTTTTTTGCAGAAGTTACATGACCCAACTAGGTAACATCATCAGCGCTAGATGCGAGGTGTACAAACAAATCTCTCTGTTTATATGCCAACAGTTGTTCCTGTTATTGAGAATTTTCTTGGCGGTTCCTTGATTAAATGTAATTAAACAGGGACTACAATTAAATACCAGTAATGCATCAACAACAGCATTAATAAATGCGAAATTAAATTCCAAATACTTCTCCAGAGCATGAAGCATAAAACGGAGCCACCAGCTGGATTCAGCAGCTAAAAAGGCCAATACAATCTTGGGAAATTTTACCCAAAGAATCCAAAACAGATCACAGATCTTTAATTCCAAATTGTTGGTTCAGGAACTTGAAGATGGGCTGGACTTTAACTCCCAGGATTCCCCAGTTCTAGGAGGAAGCCATGTGGGCTTGCAACAGAGAACACCCCATAAAAAAAAATTGGCAAATATCTAAAAAGGGATTGTTTCCAGGACTGCCAAGGAATTAAATTTGCAATTCAAAGAATGAAGATCCCAGCTAAGGAGGAAATTCCTGACCTCTGAGAACTGCAGGGAATTCTGGCAGTTGAAGTTCCCGCCGTCTTCAAATGGCCAAAATTGAGGACCACCCGTCTAGATGATCTTTAAGGAACCTCCCAGGTCTTCCTTGCAAATCATAAGGAAGGCCGGCGGAAACCGAATTAAGTGGCTGCAAGTTTTCTAATTCTGGAAGGAAAGAGGAGAGGCCAGCAAAAAGTAATCTGGAGGGACGCTTTAAAATCAGGAGTTAAGGTGCTAGTCCCTGTGGCATTCCTGGGGGGGGGGCATTTCTGAGTTTGTATCAGCCCCCAAGGGAGAAGCATTCAGTTTACTATCTAGATACTCCATGCAGATCAGTCTCTCTCCAGTTTGGCAACTTTAAGAGGGACGGGACTCAACTCCCAGAATTCTCCAATGGAAATCTCATCCTGGGTTATGTCATATTTACATCCGTGTTTTTCAAGAGTTTTGACAACTTTTTAAGAGAGGCGGACTTCAACTCCCAGAATTCCTCCAGTTGCTGGCTGGAGGAATTCTGGGAGTTGAAGTCCGCCTCTCTTAAAAAGTTGTCAAAACTCTTGAAAAACACGGATGTAAATATGACATAACCCAGGATGAGATTTCCATTGGCAAATCTAATGGAAAATACGTTTTACAAAGATTGTCCCCTTTTCACACCTGCAGGTCAACATTCATGCGTGTCCACACACACGCGCACGCACACAAACACACATTTCCCGTGCCCATCTGTAATTTAGTCACACTGCATCCCGAGGTTTTGCAAATTCCTGAAACAAAGCGAAGGGAGGAATTTGCATTTTGAGAGTGACTTTAAAAAGAAGGAATGGTGGAAAAAGGAGAACCGGGATTTTTATGCTAGCAAAAAGGTTTTCCGGGAGAGGAAATTCTCCAATAGTTGAGAAAAGTTTGGGCCTATCAAAGTCCTTGGATCTCTGCTGCGTGCAGGGAGTTCTCGACATACGACGATTTCGCTTAGTGCAGTGTTTCTTAACCTTGACGACTTGAAGTCCTGTAGACTTCAACTCCCAGAATCCCCCAGCCAGCATAGCTGGCTGGGGATTCTGGGAGTTGAAATCTACAGGACTTCAACTTGCCAAGGTTGAGAAACACTGGCTTAGTGACTGTTGAAAGCCGCAACTGTTCTGGAAATAACAGAGTGGGAAGGGACCTTGGAGGTCTTCTAGTCCAACCCCCTGCAGGAAACCCATCTGTTTTTTTGAAAACTTTACAACTCACCCAACGTGTCCCATAATCAAAATCCAGACGCCTCTCCCCCGTACGGCAGATACCAAACTTCCTGAGAAGATGCCACATGAGAAGGAAAGTGGAGGAAGAGGGCCTCTGAGCATGGACAGAGAGCTGGGTGCTGACCTGCTGGGAGACGCAGCCCTGGCCTTAAGCTTCCCCCCCACCCCCATATCCCTCACAGGAACAATCTACTCAAAAAGGTGCAAAGCCCCCTATGGAGGAGCAGTCTACCCAGACAATTTTCAACCCCCCACCCCCTCTGAGCCTCCCCTCACAGGAACAGTCTATCTGGACAAGGTGCGAAGCTCCTTCGAAAAGCCTCCCCTTGGAGGAGCGGTCTACCTGGACAGGTTTTGAAGCCCGCTCCGGAACCCTTCTCACAAGAGCTGGCTACCCCGGACAGGTGCAAAGCCCTCTCTGGATCCTCCTCTCACAGGAGCAGTCTATCTGAATAGATTTCGAAGCCATCTCGAGTGGTTTCCCCTCCCAGGAGCAGTCTAGCTGGACAAGGGTGAAGCCCCCGTCGAAACCTCCCCTCCCAGGAGCAGTCTATCCAGACAGGTGTGAAGCTCCTTCCTGAGCCTCAGTCTACCTGGACAGGTTTCGAAGCCCCCTTTTGGAGCCTCCCCTCACAGGAGCAGTCTAACTGGACAGCTGCAAAGCCTCCTGTGGAAACTCCGTCCCAGCGCCCAGTTCTACCAGGCCAGGTGTGAAGTTCCCTCCTTGGATCTCCCCTCGCAGGAGCAGTCTATCTGAACAGGTTTCGAAGTCCCCCTTCTGGAAGCACCCTCTGAGGGGCAGTCCACCTGGACAGGTTTTGAAGCTTCCTCTGGATCCTCCCCTCCCAGGAGCAGTCTAACTGAGCAGGTTTCGAAGCCCCCCCCCCACTCTAGAGCCTCCACTCACAGAAATAGTCTACCAGAATAGGTTTCAAAGCTTCTTCTGGAGCCTCTCCTCACAGGAGCACTTTATATGCGAAGCTCCCCCGCCCCACTCCCCTGAAGCCTCCCCTGGCGGGAGCAGTCTACCTCAAGAAGGTTTTGCCGCTTCCTTTGGAGAGCCTCCCCTCGCAGGCACAGTCTACCTGCCCAGGTTTCAAAGCCCCCTAGGGACCCTCCCCTCGCAGGAGCACTCTAGGGTGTGAAGCCCCCCCCCCTCCACAGCCTCCCTTCGCAGGAAACAGTCTACCCAGCCAAGTTTCGAAGCCCCTCCGGAGCCTCCCCTCGCAGGCACAGTCTACCTGAACAGGTGCAAAGTCCCCCTCTGGAGCCTCCCCTCGCAGGAACAGTCTATCCGGCCTGGTAAGAAGTTTCTCCCCCCCTCGAATCTCCCCTTGCAGGAGCAGTCTATCTGAGCAGGTTTCAGTCTACCTTTCCAGGTGCGAAGCCCCCCTCCGGAACTTCCCCTCCCAGGAACAGTCTACCTGAACAGGTGCAAAGTCCCCCTCCGGAGCCTCCCCTCCCAGGAGCAGTCTACCTGAGCAAGTGTCAAAGCCCCCTCCGGATCCTCCCCTCACAGGAACAGTCTACCCGGCCTGGTAAGAAGTCCCCCCCCCCCCCGCCTCGAATCTCCCCTTGCAGGAGCAGTCTATCTGAGCAGGTTTCAGTCTACCTGAACAGGTGCGAAGCCCCCCTCCGGAGCCTCCCCTCCCAGGAACAGTCTACCTGAACAGGTGCGAAGCCTCCCTCCCCTCCGGAGCCTCCCCTCGCCGGAGCAGTCTACCTGAAGAAGTTTCGCGGCTTCCTCCGAAGCCTCCCCTGGCGGGCGCAGCCTCCCGTCCAGGTGCGCAGAGACCGACTCACCTGCCGGCGCGGCCTCCTCCTCCTCGCTGCTGCTGCCGCTGGCGGGGTCCGGGCGGGGCTCGGGCGGGGGTCCCATGGGAGGCGCCCTCTTCCAGCGGCGGGGCGGGGCGGGCGGCGGCGGCGGGCGGCGGGCGCGGTCCAGGCACTCCTGCAGGTAGCGGGCCTTGAGGGTCTCCTGCCGGAGGGCCACCCGCAGCCCCCGCAGCGCCTCCCGGCACCGGCCCAGCTCCGCCTCCAGCGCCCCCGCCGAGCCCCGCCGCAGCGCCGGCAGCGCCTCCCCGGGGAAGAGCCGCCGCCACTCCCGGCCGAACTCCGCCGCCGACGCCGCTTCCGACTCTTCGCCGCCGCCTCCCCCCCGCGGCTCCTCCGGCTCCTCCTGCATGGCGACCCCCGCCCAGCCCAGCCCAGCCCCGCACCGGCCGCCCGGCTCTCCTGCTCCCGCTGCTCCTCCGGCTGCTCCTCCGCCTCTGGCTGCTTCCGCACTAGCCGGACGGGCGGAGCTGGGCGGGCAGGCGGGCTCACCTGGGACCCTCCCTCCGGCCCGCCCCTCCCTCCCCTCCCCTCCCCCTCCCCTGCCCTGTCCCGGGACCGAGGGGTCTCCCCGCTTCCCCTGCGAGGGTCCATTTCCCTGGGGGGCCCTGCAAAAATTGGAAGAAGCAGCGATGAAGCTCTGAGAAGCTACTACATCGTTTCCTTATCTAAATTTTAATGCAATTACTAACTCTTACTAACTTACTAGCTCTTACTAACACTAGTTTACTCTTACTAGCTTACTAACTCTTACTAACTTACTAACTCTTACTAATTCTTATTAATTTACTAGTTCTTACTAACTTGCTAGCTCTTACTAACTCTTACTAGCTTACTAGCTCTTACTAACTCTTACTAACACTAACTCTTATGACTTACTAGCTCTTACTACCTTACTCTTACTAGCTCTTACTAGCTCTTACTAACTTACTAGCTCTTACTGGCTTACTAACTCTTACTAACTTACTAACTTACTAACTCTTACTAACTCTTACTTACTAGCTCTTATTAACCTACTAGCTCTTACTAACTCTTACTAGCTTCCTAGCTCTTACTAGCCCTTACTAACTTACTAACTCTTACTAACTCTTACTGGCTTACTAACTCTTACTAACTTACTAACTCTTACTAGCTTACTAGCTCTTACTAACTTACTAACTCTTACTAACACTAGCTTACTAGCTCTTACTAGCTCTTACTAGCTTACTAGCTCTTACTAACTTACTAGCTCTTACTAACTCTTACTAGTTTACTCTTACTAACTTACTAACTCTTACTAACTTACTAACTCTTACTAACTTACTAACTCTTACTAACTTTCTAACTTACTAGCTCTTACTAATTTACTAGCTCTTACTAACTCTTACTACTAGCTTACTAACTCTTATAACTTACTAACTCTTACCTGCTTACTAACTCTTATTAACTTATGGGGGGGCGGAGTCCCCCCCAAAGGAGAGGGGCTTATTAGGTGGGCTTCCATACTCAGAATGCCCCATTGAGGGAGCTGGGAGAGGCTGCTGCACCTGGCTGGGGGGGGGCTCCTCTCCTGCTCGCCCCCCCCCGTCCCCTTTCCCTGCACCCCCATTGCCCCTGCGAGGGTCGATTGCACTGGGGGTCCGCAGGAAAAAAAGTGCATTTTTTATATTGCACTAAATGCGATGTATCTTTCTTTTCAAAAATGCACATGGGTGGTCCATTAGTGGGATTTAAAATGATGAATTGAGTGGTATATTTTTATTTATTTTATTTTATTTTACTTTACTTTATTATTTTATTTTATTTTTCTTTATTATTTTACTTTCTTTTGCTTTATTTTATTTTATTTTACTTTCTTTGCTTTATTTTACTTTATTTTATTTTACTTTATTTTATTTTACTTTATTTTATTTTACTTTATTTTATTTTACTTTATTTTACTTTACTTTATTTTACTTTATTTTATTTTACTTTATTTTATTTTACTTTATTTTACTTTATTTTACTTTATTTTATTTTACTTTATTTTATTTTACATTATTTTATTTTACTTTATTTTATTTTACTTTATTTTATTTTACTTTATTTTATTTTACTTTATTTTACTTTATTTTACTTTACTTTATTTTACTTTATTTTACTTTATTTTACTTTATTTTACTTTATTTTATTTTACTTTATTTTATTTTACTTTATTTTATTTTACTTTATTTTATTTTACTTTATTTTACTTTACTTTATTTTACTTTACTTTATTTTACTTTACTTTATTTTACTTTATTTTACTTTATTTTATTTTACTTTATTTTATTTTACATTATTTTATTTTACTTTATTTTATTTTACTTTATTTTATTTTACTTTATTTTATTTTACTTTATTTTATTTTACTTTATTTTACTTTATTTTACTTTACTTTACTTTACTTTACTTTATTTTACTTTATTTTATTTTACTTTATTTTATTTTACTTTACTTTATTTTACTTTACTTTATTTTACTTTACTTTATTATACTTTACTTTATTTTACTTTACTTTATTTTATTTTACTTTATTTTATTTTACTTTATTTTATTTTACTTTATTTTATTTTACTTTACTTTATTTTACTTTAATTTTTTTTTCATCAAGCATGAATTTGACAACAGATATAAGTAGAAACATGATTATGAATACAGGAAAGGGATAGAAATACAAGGGAATATTAGGAGAGGGACGGAAGGCACGCTGGTGCGCTTATGCACGCCCCCCTTAAAGACCTCTTAGGAACGGGGTGAGGTCCACGCTGGGCAGTTTGAGGTTTAAAAGGTTGGGGACCCCTGGATTAGAGGATGGGAGTTCCCCAAAGGAAAGGGGGCTTATTAGGGTGGGTGGGATTCAATTCTCAGAACGCCCCATTGAGGGGGCTGGGAGAGGCTGCTGTGCCTGGCTGGAGGGGCTTCTCTCCTTCTCCCTCCCCCGCCCCACATCTTGTCCCCCCCCTTTCCTTGCACCCCCATTGCCCCTGCGAGGGTCGATTTCACTGGGGGTCCGCAGAAAAAAAATGCATTTTTTTTATATTGCACTAAATATGATGTATCTTTTTAAAAATATTCATAAGAGTGGTCTGGGGGATTTAAACGGATGAATTGAGGTCTTTAAGTCCGGAAGGTTGGAGACCCCTGGGTTAGAGGATGGGGGGGTGGAGTCCCCCCAAATGAAAGGGGCTAATTAGGGTAGGTGGGCTTCAATTCTCCTCCTCTCCTTCTCCCTCCCCCCCCCGTCCCATGCCTTGTCCCCCTTTCCTTGCACCCCCATTGCTGCCCCTGCGAGGGTTGATTTCACTGGGGGTCCGCAGGAAAAAAATGCATTTTCCCCCTCGGTCCAGGAAGACCCTCCCCGGGACGGGGGGGGGGGGCAGTTGGAGACCAGGTAGGATTTGAAGGGGGAGGGGGCTTTGGATCCCCTTGAGTCTGTACCCCTAATCTCTGCTCGCTGCATGGAGGACCCCCACCCTCATGCTTCCCTTGCCCTTTATTTGCCCCCCCCCAAAAAAGACTCTGTGCCACAAAACGCTGCCCCCCTCCTCTGCCTCCCCCCTTGCCTTTCCATCTCCCACTCCCCAAAAATCCAGATTCAACCATGGCTTCAAATTCTCTGCTTTCCACCCACTGCAAAGATGCTCGATCCCCCCCCCTCTCCCTCCATTGTCAATCCCTTTAAACAGCCCCCCTCCCCAATTTCACCTGGACTCCTGGGTAGTCCAGCTCCAGCCTCGGGGACAGCCTTGCATGTTGGGGGGGGGTTTCCCGTCCTGCGCAATGCGGACGGTGGGAGGTTTTTTTTGGAGGGGGGGGGAGACGTGATCTTCTTCAAATCATTCCCCTCTGTCGGAATGGCAAGTTAATTCTCCTGGGGGGAATTAACCAGGTTTGGAAGGGAGGGAGGGAGGGAGGGAGGAGGGGGCTGGCCTCCCCTCTCCTCCCCCCCCTCCGAGGCTGCAGCGTTTCCTCCCCCCTCCCAGGGTTCTGCCCTCCCCCCCCCAAATCCCTGGGGCCAAATTTCCTCCGGTTCCGGTGGGGCTAATTAAACTTAACATTGGAAGAAGTTTCTTTTCTTAGATTAAGAGATTAAATTTCCTATTTCAGATTAAGAGATTCCTGAGCCAAATCGGGAGCTGGTTTTGGGGGGGGGCGGGGGGAGACGTGCCCACTTGTGCATGTGTGCGTCTGCCCCCTACACACAAACACACACACACACCGCAATTTGCACAAGGCCCTTGCTCTTTTTTTTTGGGACTGGAGTCCAGGCGAACTTAAAAGTGCCATAAACAAGGAATCGTTGACAAGGTTTAAGTGGTTGTCTGGATGCCCTCCAAGTGCTGATAGGGCAAAATTCGCACCCGCCGTATGCATTAGATCCAGTTGCTCCCTGGAGATCCATTTCCCCGCACCGCCCTCCCCGCCCCCCACTGCCCCAGAACCTGGGTCAACACAGAGAGTTCTTGATTTACAAACACAATTCAGCGCTAGATTTCCGTTGCTAAACAAGATACTCGTATGTGATGTTTTCCCCCCCTCCCTGTTTTACGCCCTTCCTTGCCACCGTTGTTAAGTGGATCGCTTCCGTGGTTAAATGAGTAGCACGGTTGTTAAGCGGATCTGGTTTCCCCATGGACTTCTGCTTGTCGGGCGGTTGTAAGAGGGGATTATTTTAGGAACTTTCTTGCTGCAGTTAAGTGAATCACTTCGGATGTTAAGTGAGTCACATGGTTGTTAAGTGAATCCGGCTTCCCCATTGACTTTGCTTGTCAGAAGGTCCTCGAAGGGGATCAGATAACCCTGGGACACTGCGACCGTCATAAATATGAGTCAGTTGCCAAGCGTCTGGATTTTGATGACGGGATCCTGCAACGGTCATAAGTGTGAAAAACGTCACGAGTGACTTTTTCTGGTGCCGTTGTAACTCTGAACAGTCACTAAATGAACGGTTGTAAATCAAGGACTATCCCCAAATCCCAAAGGCTTGGATAACCCTGAGCAGCGGATTTCATCCAATTATCCTTTCTTTCTCTCACACAAAGACAAACACACACAAACACGCACAGAAATGCATACAAATACACACAAACACAAACATGCAAAGAAACACAAACTTACACAAACACAAACTCACACAAACACAAACAAACTTACACAAACACAAATGCACAAAAATACACAAACGCACACAAAAACACAAAGATGCACAAACACACAAAGACGCACAAACACAAAGAAACAAACACAAACAAATGCACACAAATACACAAATGCACACAAACGCACACAAACACAAACTCACACAAACGCACAAAGGAAAACAAACGCACACAAATACAAACACGCACAAACACACAAACAAACTCACACAAAGAAACACAAACTTACACAAACACAAATGCACACAAATACAAACACGAAAGCACACAAACGCACACAAACACATACACAAATGCACACAAACTCACACAAACACACAAATATGTACACAAACAAAAACACACAAATACAAACACAAACACGCGTACAAATAAAAAATGCACGTAAAAATACAAATACAAATGCACACAAACGCACACCAGCTTTACGTTGTCCGTCTTCGGAAAATCCAAATGCAGCGATTCTTGTGCTGATTTTCCACCCAGCTTTGCCATTATAAGTAATCCCTGAGTTACGACCCCTCATTTACTGACAGTTCAAGAGCCGAGGTGGCGCAGTGGTTAGAGTGCAGCACTGCAGGCTACTTCAGCTGACAGCTAGTTCTGCAGTTCGGCTGTTCAAATCTCACCGGCTCAAGGTTGACTCAGCCTTCCATCCTTCCGAGGTGGGTGAAATGAGGACCCAGACTGTGGGGGCGATATGCTGACTCTGTAAACCGCTTAGAGAGGGCTGAAAGCCCTATGAAGCGGTATATAAGTCTAACTGCTATTGCTATCTATCTATCTATCTATCTATCTATCTATCTATCTATCTATCTATCTATCTATCTATCTATCTATCTAATCTATCTGGGTGAAATGAGGACCCAGACTGTGGGGGCGATATGCTGACTCTGTAAACCGCTTAGAGAGGGCTGAAAGCCCTATGAAGCGGTATATAAGTCTAACTGCTATATCTATCTATCTATCTATCTATCTATCTATCTATCTATCTATCTATCTATCTATCTATCTATCTATCTATCTATCTATCTATCTATCTGGGTGAAATGAGGACCCAGACTATGGGGGCGATATGCTGACTCTGTAAACCGCTTAGAGAGGGCTGAAAGCCCTATGAAGCAGTATATAAGTCTAACTGCTATATCTATCTATCTATCTATCTATCTATCTATCTATCTATCTATCTATCTATCTATCTATCTGGGTGAAATGAGGACCCAGACTATGGGGGCGATATGCTGACTCTGTAAACCGCTTAGAGAGGGCTGAAAGCCCTATGAAGCGGTATATAAGTCTAACTGCTCTATCTATCTATCTATCTATCTATCTATCTATCTATCTATCTATCTATCTATCTATCTATCTATCTATCTATCTATCTGGGTGAAATGAGGACCCAGACTATGGGGGCGATATGCTGACTCTGTAAACCGCTTAGAGAGGGCTGAAAGCCCTATGAAGCAGTATATAAGTCTAACTGCTATATCTATCTATCTATCTATCTATCTATCTATCTATCTATCTATCTATCTATCTATCTATCTATCTATCTATCTGGGTGAAATGAGGACCCAGACTATGGGGGCGATATGCTGACTCTGTAAACCGCTTAGAGAGGGCTGAAAGCCCTATGAAGCGGTATATAAGTCTAACTGCTATATCTATCTATCTATCTATCTATCTATCTATCTATCTATCTATCTATCTATCTATCTATCTATCTATCTATCTATCTGGGTGAAATGAGGAGCCAGACTATGGGGGCGATATGCTGACTCTGTAAACCGCTTAGAGAGGGCTGAAAGCCCTATGAAGCAGTATATAAGTCTAACTGCTATATCTATCTATCTATCTATCTATCTATCTATCTATCTATCTATCTATCTATCTATCTATCTATCTATCTATCTATCTATCTATCTGGGTGAAATGAGGACCCAGACTATGGGGGCGATATGCTGACTCTGTAAACCGCTTAGAGAGGGCTGAAAGCCCTATGAAGCGGTATATAAGTCTAACTGCTATATCTATCTATCTATCTATCTATCTATCTATCTATCTATCTATCTATCTATCTATCTATCTATCTATCTATCTATCTATCTGGGTGAAATGAGGACCCAGACTATGGGGGCGATATGCTGACTCTGTAAACCACTTAGAGAGGGCTGAAAGCCCTATGAAGCGGTATATAAGTCTAACTGCTATTGCTGTCTGTCTGTCTGTCTGTCTGTCTATCTATCTATCTATCTATCTATCTATCTATCTATCTATCTGGGTGAAATGAGGACCCAGACTATGGGGGCGATATGCTGACTCTGTAAACCGCTTAGAGAGGGCTGAAAGCCCTATGAAGCGGTATATAAGTCTAACTGCTATATCTATCTATCTATCTATCTATCTATCTATCTATCTATCTATCTATCTATCTATCTATCTATCTATCTATCTATCTATCTATCTGGGTGAAATGAGGACCCAGACTATGGGGGCGATATGCTGACTCTGTAAACCGCTTAGAGAGGGCTGAAAGCCCTATGAAGCAGTATATAAGTCTAACTGCTATATCTATCTATCTATCTATCTATCTATCTATCTATCTATCTATCTATCTATCTGGGTGAAATGAGGACCCAGACTATGGGGGCGATATGCTGACTCTGTAAACCGCTTAGAGAGGGCTGAAAGCCCTATGAAGCGGTATATAAGTCTAACTGCTATATCTATCTATCTATCTATCTATCTATCTATCTATCTATCTATCTATCTATCTATCTATCTGGGTGAAATGAGGACCCAGACTATGGGGGCGATATGCTGACTCTGTAAACCGCTTAGAGAGGGCTGAAAGCCCTATGAAGCGGTATATAAGTCTAACTGCTATATCTATCTATCTATCTATCTATCTATCTATCTATCTATCTATCTATCTATCATCTATCTATCTATCTATCTATCTATCTATCTATCTATCTATCTGGGTGAAATGAGGACCCAGACTATGGGGGCAATGTGCTGACTCTGTAAACCACTTAGAGAGGGCTGAAAGCCCTATGAAGCGGTATATAAGTCTAACTGCTATTGCTGTCTGTCTGTCTGTCTGTCTGTCTATCTATCTATCTATCTATCTATCTATCTATCTATCTATCTATCTATCTATCTATCTATCTATCTGGGTGAAATGAGGACCCAGACTATGGGGGCGATATGCTGACTCTGTAAACCGCTTAGAGAGGGCTGAAAGCCCTATGAAGCGGTATATAAGTCTAACTGCTATATCTATCTATCTATCTATCTATCTATCTATCTATCTATCTATCTATCTATCTATCTATCTATCTATCTATCTATCTATCTGGGTGAAATGAGGACCCAGACTATGGGGGCGATATGCTGACTCTGTAAACCACTTAGAGAGGGCTGAAAGCCCTATGAAGCGGTATATAAGTCTAACTGCTATTGCTGTCTGTCTGTCTGTCTGTCTGTCTGTCTGTCTATCTATCTATCTATCTATCTATCTATCTATCTATCTATCTATCTATCTATCTATCTATCTGGGTGAAATGAGGACCCAGACTATGGGGGCGATATGCTGACTCTGTAAACCGCTTAGAGAGGGCTGAAAGCCCTATGAAGCGGTATATAAGTCTAACTGCTATATCTATCTATCTATCTATCTATCTATCTATCTATCTATCTATCTATCTATCTATCTATCTATCTATCTATCTATCTATCTATCTATCTATCTATCTGGGTGAAATGAGGACCCAGACTATGGGGGCGATATGCTGACTCTGTAAACCGCTTAGAGAGGGCTGAAAGCCCTATGAAGCAGTATATAAGTCTAACTGCTATATCTATCTATCTATCTATCTATCTATCTATCTATCTATCTATCTATCTATCTATCTATCTATCTATCTATCTATCTATCTATCTGGGTGAAATGAGGACCCAGACTATGGGGGCGATATGCTGACTCTGTAAACCGCTTAGAGAGGGCTGAAAGCCCTATGAAGCGGTATATAAGTCTAACTGCTATATCTATCTATCTATCTATCTATCTATCTATCTATCTATCTATCTATCTATCTATCTATCTATCTATCTATCTATCTATCTGGGTGAAATGAGGACCCAGACTATGGGGGCGATATGCTGACTCTGTAAACCGCTTAGAGAGGGCTGAAAGCCCTATGAAGCGGTATATAAGTCTAACTGCTATATCTATCTATCTATCTATCTATCTATCTATCTATCTATCTATCTATCTATCTATCATCTATCTATCTATCTATCTATCTATCTATCTATCTATCTATCTATCTATCTATCTATCTATCTATCTATCTATCTATCTGGGTGAAATGAGGACCCAGACTATGGGGGCAATGTGCTGACTCTGTAAACCACTTAGAGAGGGCTGAAAGCCCTATGAAGCAGTATATAAGTCTAACTGCTATTGCTATAGTTCAAAGTTAAAACACTGCTGAAAAAAGTGACTTGCAACCTGTCTCGCTCTTACGACCGGTGCAGCATCCCCATGGTCAAAACCGGGATCAAAATCGTTTGGCAACTGGCATGGACTTTGGACGGTTTGCAGAGCCCCTGGGTCACGTGATCCTCTTTTTATGACCTCCTGTCAAAGTCAGCGGGGGAGGCCAGATTCGCTTAACCAATGTTGGGGATTCGCTTAACGACCGTGGCCAAAAAGAAGTCATAAGCGTGGCCGCAACTCCCTTAAGAAGTCCTCTCAGCCGCTGCCTTGTTTAGTGATGGGAATCCTAACCCCAATGGTCGTAAGTCGAGGACTTTGGTCTCCTTGGAGCAGAAATGGTGGGCAAAGTTTTTTTCGGCGAGAGAGAAGGAAGGAAGAAGCCAGCAAAGCGTTTCCGGTACTCAGGATGTGGCCAGAAAGCAATGCCCCCCCCCCACCCCACCCCTGCCTCAGAATGAAGGGGGCTGCAAGGGGAGGGGGCAGGGGGAGAAATGTGGGGTGGGGGTGGGGACAATGATTGCAAGAATTAAAACCAGCGTGGAGAAGATGCTGCCTGCCACACCATGCAGAGGCCAGTGGCTCTAAGCAGAATTGGGGTGGGTTGGGGGTTCTTTCTGGCCTTGATACCCTCCATGCCCTAAACCAGTGTTTCTCAACCTTGGCAACTTGAAGATGTCCGGACTTCCACTCCCAGAATTCCCCAGCCAGCGAATGCTGGCTGGGGAACTCTGGGAGTTGAAGTCCGGACATCTTCAAGTTGCCAAGGTTGAGAAACACTGTCCTAACCACTGCTGGGAATTCTGGGAGTGGAAGTCCGGACATCTTCAAGTTGCCAAGGTTGAGAAACACTGCCCTAAACTGTGGTGGTTTGCATTGGCCAGTGAAATTCGGGGCAACGTCTCTTGAGTGTTGCCAACGACACCAACAAACACAACTTTGGACGCTCATTCTGCATTTCATCCCTGTACTCTGGGCTCCCTTCGGCCCCACCGTTTCATTGTCAATTATTGTTTTTAATTGTTGTTTTTTAATTCTCCTGTTGTTTTCGGGCCTTAACGCTTTTTTAATGTTGGGAAGCTGCGCAGAGCACACGAATCTAATCCGTATGAATAAATAATACATTTCAGGCCGGGGTCCCTTCCGCAGTTTGGTCCCTGTGTTTTTGGTCCTGAAATCAGAGTGAGAAAGGAAGGGAGGGGAGGGAGGGAGGGAGGGAGGGAGGAAGGAAGGAAGGAAGGAAGGAAGGAAGGAAGGAAGGAAGGAAGAGGGGGCTCCAGCTGCCCCCGCAGCTTCTTCTTTGCTCCCTCCTTTCACTTAAAAGCTGATTTTGAGAGCAGGAAAGATTGGGCCCTTGGTGGAGACCCCCATAAAGCAGCCAGAGAAGTCAACTGACTTAATTGGAGTCCTCAAAACATTTTGGGAAAAGCAGAAAAGAGGAAAGGAGAAGGGAAGAGAAGAGAAAAAAATAAGAGAAAAAAGAAAAAGAAAAAAAAAGAAAAGTGAAAGAAAAAAGAAAGTAAATAGAAAAGAAGAAAGAAAGAATAGAAAAGAAAGAATAGAAAAGAAAGAATAGAAAAGAAAAGTGAAAGAAAAAGAAAGAAAAAAAAGAAAAGAGAAGGAAAAAAGAAAAGAAAGTAAATAGAAAAGAGAAAGAGAAAGAAAAAAAGAAAAGAGAAAGAAAAAAGAAAAGAAAGAAAATAGAAAAGAAAGAAAAGAAAAAAGAAAAAAAAGAAAAGAGAAAGTAAATAGAAAAGAGAAAGAAAAGAAAAAAAGAAAAGAAAGTAAATAGAAAAGAGAAAGAAAAGAAAAGAAAGAAAAAAGAAAAGAAAAAGAAGAGAAAGAAAAGAAAGAAAAGAAGTGAAAGAAAAAAGAAAATAGAAAAGAAGAAAGAAAAAATAGGAAAAAAAAGAAAGAATGGAAAAAACTGAAAGAAAAGAATAGAAATGCTGGCTGGGGAATTCTGGGAGTTGAGGTCCGGACATCTTCAAGTTGCCAAGGTTGAGAAACACTGTCCTAACCACTGCTGGGGAATTCTGGGAATTGAAGTCCGGACATCTTCAAGTTGCCAAGGTTGAGAAACACTGTTCTATGTTCTATCTTCTGCTTGGTAGATGACTCCGATCCGATGTGGTTCCGAATGGTGCCACAAGGGGGCGCTCCTCACCAAAGAAAACTAATAGAAAGAGCTAGGGTGAAAGGAACAGGTAGTCCTCGACTTACGACCAACGTTGAGCCTCGAATTTCCGTTGCTAAGCAAGACAATTACCACCCTTTTTTTGCCACAGTTGCTAAATGAATCACTGCAGCTGTTAAGTTAGAAACACGGTCGTTAAGTGAATCTGGCTTCCCCCGTTTGACCTTGATTGTGCAAAAGGAGATCACATAACCGTCATATGTATGAAACAGTTGCCAAGCGTCTGAATTTTGACCGCATGATGCTGCAATGGTCACCGGTGTGAAAAACGGCCCTAAGTCACTTTTTGCAGTGACATTGTAACCTCGAACGGTCACTAAACGAATTGTCATAAGTCGAGGACTGCCTGTATTGTTGGTGGGAAAACTGGACGTGTCCATTAAGAGAAGAATCAGGCCCATCGCACGGCCTCCAAGGTCACATGACAAGAAACCACGGATGGAAACTAACTAAGTAGAGAAGCCACCTGGAATTAAGGAGGAATTTCCAAACAGAATTTCCCACAATTAAGCAGGGGAACTGTTTGCCACCAGACGTCGTGGTGCTCCACCCAGGGAGGTTTTCAATAAGAGACTGGACAGCTACTTGTCTGAAATATCATGAGGTTTCCTGCCTGAGCAGGGGGTTGGACTAGAAGACCTCCAGGGTCCCTTCCATTCTATTCTGTATTCTATTCTATATTCTACCCTATTCTATGCTTTGCAATGCTATTCTATTCTATTATTTTATTCTATTCTATTATCTAATTTTATTCTATTCTATTATTCTATTCTATTATTTTATTCTATTCTATTATTTTACCGGTAACTGCTTGCCCCTCCCGAATGCTGAGTGAATGTTGTGTTTTAGTACCTTTTTAGTTATTTCTGTATTTTGTCTTTCACTCCCCTTCCCTTACTATTGTAAGCCGCCCTGAGTCCCCTCAGGGAAAAGGGCGGCCTATAAATGCTAAATAAAAATCTAAAAATCTATTTTATTCTATTCTATTATCTAATTTTATTCTATTCTATTATTCTATTATTTTATACTATTCTATTATTCTATTCTATTATTCTATTCTATTATTCTACTCTATTATTCTATTCTATTATTCTATTCTATTATTCTATTCTATTATTCTATTCTATTATTCTATTCTATTATTCTATTCTATTATTTTATTATATTCTATTATCTAATTTTATTCTATTCTATTATTTTATTCTATTCTATTATTTTATTCTATTCTATTATTCTATTCTATTCTATTATCTAATTTCATTCTATTCCATGATTCTATTTATTATTTTATTATATTCCATTATTTTATTATATTATCTAATTTTATTCTATTATTTTATTCTATTCTATTATTTTATTCTATTCTATTATTTTAATCTATTCTATTATCTAATTTTATTCTATTCTATTATTCTACTCTACTCTATTCTCTAATTCTAATTCTAGCAGTCTTCCGATATCTCAGGGGTTGCCCAAAGAAGAGGAGTCAAGCTATTCTCCAAGGCACCTGAGGGCAGAACAAGAAGCAATGGGTGGAAACTAATCAAGGAGAGAAGCAACTTAGAACTGAGGAGAAATTTTCCTGACAGTGAGAACAATTAATCAGTGAACAGAAGTTGCCTCCAGAAGTTGTGAATGCTCCAACACTGGAAGTTTTAAGAGGAGACTGACTACCATTTGTCTGAAGTGTTTCCTGCCTAAGCGGAGGTTGGACTAGAAGACCTCCAAGGTCCCTTCCAACTCTGTTATTCTATTCTATTCTATTCATGATCCTGACTTGGCAACTGGCATATATTTATGATGTTTGCAGCATCCCAGGGTCACATGATCATCCTCTAAGACCTTTCCAGCCAGCTTTTGACATGCAAAGTCAGTGGGGGAAAGCTAGGTTCGCTTAACGACTGCCTGATTCACTTAACGACTGCGGTGATTTGATGAGCTACCAAGGCAAAGAGGTTGTAAACTCAGACACGATTCATTTCCACAACTGCATCACTTAGGCGACACCACCTGGCTAACTTCTCTGAGCTGGGGAAAAATAACCAGGTGGTTACGTGGATGGGAGACCACAAATAGATCCACGAGACAGTCAAAAAAAAAAAGTAACATAAGAAGGGGGGGGGGGGAATCAAGAAAATTGCAAGGTTCTAATCCAGAGAATTGCTAGGAATTGCACATAATTTTAGGAGGTTTTGACATATCTTTATCAAATCTGCACAAGATCCGAAAGATTTTTTATTTGCATTTGCTGTTTATTTAATTACATAGAGAATTTATATCTCTTTTATTTAGAGAATTTATATTTATAGCTCCCATTTTCAATGACTGTAGGCGGTTTGCAAAAGCGACAGGTTTTCTTGGGACAGCCGAGCCACATGAATCCATGAATCTTTCCCCGATTTTATGGGAAGACTTGCAGTCCTTGAGATATGACCAAAACTGGGA
>NW_028261397.1:2187817-2299457 GCF_051295495.1 Thamnophis sirtalis | reverse complement strand
TTTTTTGCAGACATTTCATGACCCAACTAGGTAACATCATCAGTGCTAGAAGGGAGTGGGGTTTGTGGAGAGGAGGAGGAGGAGGAGGAGGAGGAGGAGGAGGAGGAGGAGGAGGAGGAGGAGGAGGAGGAGGAGGAGGAGGAGGAGGAGGAGGAAAAGGACTGTGAGGTCCCTGGTGCTCTCTGAGCTTGGGGTTTTTTTTGCAGACATTTCATGACCCAACTAGGTAACATCATCAGTGCTAGAAGGGAGTGGGGTTTGTAAAGAGGAGGAGGAGGAGGAGGAGGAGGAGGAGGAGGAGGAGGAGGAGGAGGAGGAGGAGGAGGAGGAGGAGGAGGAGGAGGAGGAGGAGGAGAAGGACTGTGAGGTCCCTGGTGCTCTCTGAGCTTGGGGGTTTTCTTGCAGACATTTCATGACCCAACTAGGTAACATCATCAGTGCTAGAAGGGAGTGGGGTTTGTGGAGAGGAGGAGGAGGAGGAGGAGGAGGAGGAGGAGGAGGAGGAGGAGGAGGAGGAGGAGGAGGAGGAGGAGGAGGAAAAGGACTGTGAGGTCCCTGGTGCTCTCTGAGCTTGGGGTTTTTTTTGCAGACATTTCATGACCCAACTAGGTAACATCATCAGTGCTAGAAGGGAGTGGGGTTTGTAAAGAGGAGGAGGAGGAGGAGGAGGAGGAGGAGGAGGAGGAGGAGGAGGAGGAGGAGGAGGAGGAGGAGGAGGAGGAGGAGAAGAAGGACTGTGAGGTCCCTGGTGCTCTCTGAGCTTGGGTTTTTTTTTGCAGACATTTCATGACCCAACTAGGTAACATCATCAGTGCTAGAAGGGAGTGGGGTTTGTGGAGAGGAGGAGGAGGAGGAGGAGGAGGAGGAGGAGGAGGAGGAGGAGGAGGAGGAGGAGGAGGAGGAGGAGGAGGAGGAGGAAAAGGACTGTGAGGTCCCTGGTGCTCTCTGAGCTTGGGGTTTTTTTTGCAGACATTTCATGACCCAACTAGGTAACATCATCAGTGCTAGAAGGGAGTGGGGTTTGTGGAGAGGAGGAGGAGGAGGAGGAGGAGGAGGAGGAGGAGGAGGAGGAGGAGGAGGAGGAGGAGGAGGAGGAGAAGGACTGTGAGGTCCCTGGTGCTCTCTGAGCTTGGGGTTTTTTTTTGCAGATGTTTCATGACCCAACTAGATAACATCATCAGTGCTAGAAGGGAGTGGGGTTTGTGGAGAGGAGGAGGAGGAGGAGGAGGAGGAGGAGGAGGAGGAGGAGGAGGAGGAGGAGGAGGAGGAGGAGGAGGACTGTGAGGTCCCTGGTGCTCTCTGAGCTTGGGGTTTTTTTGCAGACATTTCATGACCCAACTAGGTAACATCATCAGTGCTAGAAGGGAGTGGGGTTTGTAAAGAGGAGGAGGAGGAGGAGGAGGAGGAGGAGGAGGAGGAGGAGGAGGAGGAGGAGGAGGAGGAGGAGGAGGAGGAGGAGGAGGAGAAGGACTGTGAGGTCCCTGGTGCTCTCTGAGCTTGGGGGTTTTCTTGCAGACGTTTCATGACCCAACTAGATAACATCATCAGTGCTAGAAGGGAGTGGGGTTTGTGGAGAGGAGGAGGAGGAGGAGGAGAAGGTTTAGAGAAAGAGGATTGTGGGGTGCTTTATAGTCTCTGAGCTTGGGGGGTTTCTTGCAGACATTTTATGACCCAACTAGGTAACACCACCACTGCTAGGATGGAGAGAGGAGGAGGAGGAGGAGGAGGACGACGACGACTGTGGGGTCCTTGGGGATGTTTGAGCTGGGTGGTTTTCTTGCAGATGTTACACTACCAAACTAGGTAATGCCATCAATATCAGAAGGGAGAGGAGTTTGTGGAGGAGGAGGAGGACTTAGTTCTCTCTGAGCTGGATGGTTTTCTTGCAAACGTTTCATGACCCAACTAGGCAACATCATCAATGCTAGAAGAAGGAGGGGTTTGCACAGAGGAGGAGGAGGAGGAGGAGAAGTTGTTTTAAGGTTCCTTCCAACTCTGGTATTCCGTATTCTGACAGGGGGTTGGACTAGAAGACCTCTAAGGTCCCTTCCCACTCTGTTATTCCATATTCTGACAGGGGGTTGGACTAGAAGACCTCTAAGGTCCCTTCCCACTCTGTTATTCCATATTCTGACAGGGGGTTGGACTAGAAGACCTCTAAGGTCCCTTCCAACCCTGTTATTCCGTATTCTGACAGGGGGTTGGACTAGAAGACCTCTAAGGTCCCTTCCAACTCTGTCATTCCATATTCTGACAGGGGGTTGGACTAGAAGACCTCTAAGGTCCCTTCCAACTCTGTCATTCCATATTCTGACAGGGGGTTGGACTAGAAGACCTCTAAGGTCCCTTCCAACTCTGTCATTCCGTATTCTGACAGGAGGTTGGACTAGAAGACCTCTAAGGTCCCTTCCAACTCTGTCATTCCATATTCAGACAGGAGGTTGGACTAGAAGACCTCTAAGGTCCCTTCCAACTCTGTTATTCCGTATTCTGACAGGGGGTTGGACTAGAAGACCTCTAAGGTCCCTTCCAACTCTGTCATTCCGTATTCTGACCGGAGGTTGGACTAGAAGACCTCTAAGGTCCCTTCCAACTCTGTTATTCCGTATTAATTGTGATTTAGCATCCTTTGCATGCTCTCTCCCAGCCAGCAGCGGGGGGGGGGGGGGGAGGCAATATCCTGTCCAATTTATGTTATGCACACTTCATTATACACCACCACAACGGTTTCTGAGGGGGTGGGGGACATCAAAGTTTGACAGCTTCCCAAAAAGAGACAATTCTTGAAGCAATAGCGCCCCCTTGAGGTGAGAAGCTGCGCCTGTCTTAGAAAGGAACCATCTTTATTAAACCACGATACGAAAGCTAAATATTATGCGAGTACAACGTGCAGCCCAGCATATATTTAAGTTGGAGAAACTAAATCCAAGGTAAGTGCAGGCAGTCCTTGATTTACAACAGTTCGATTAGTGACTGAAATTACCAGAGCCCTGGAAAGAGAGACCTAGGACCAATTTTCACGGTTATGACCATTTCCAGGTCACACGATCAGTTGCTTGGCAAGGGTCTCACAGTTATGACGGTCGCAACGTCCTAGGGTCATTCCATTTTCCCTTCTGCGACTTTCGGACAAGCGGTCGGGTTTAGGTTGGGGTTTATTGGATTTATATGCCGCCCTTCTCCCAAAGGACTCAGGGCGGCGTACAACATAAAAGAAAACACATATTGCAAAAATTAAAAGGGATATTAAATAAACTATCCAAAAAAAAAAACCCAATTGATATTTACAATAAAAATTTAAAAAATTAAATTAAAACCAACAACCAAATTAATCCTATATTTTATTCTGTTCAGGCCAGGCCGGCTTGCTGGAAAAGCCAACTTTTTAGGGCGCGTCGGAAGGACTGGAGGTCGGGGATAGCAATCGCAATAGCAGTTAGACTTATATATCGCTTCATAGGGCTTTCAGCCCTCTCTAAGCGGTTTACAGAGTCAGCATATCGCCCCCAACAACAATCCGGGTCCTCATTTCACCCACCTCGGAAGGATGGAAGGCTGAGTCAACCTTGAGCCGGTGAGATTTGAACAGCCGAACTGCAGATAGCAGTCAGCTAAAGTGGCCTGCAGTACTGCACCCTAACCACTGTGCCACCTCGAATATGACATATTCCAGTTTGGAATATGTGTGCATCCCAAATATCTCTGTTCATAAAGACTGTCTCTCCTCTGAATAAGCAAAACATCCTTATGCCAACATTATGGCTATATTACCCTTTGTCTTGGGGAAACTATTTTAGTTGAATGTCTGCTTGTTTGGGCAGAAACAAGGGGAGCATGAGAAAGTTGAGGTCTTTGCAAATATATACTTTCTTTCTGAAATGAATGAGCTGAAGCCATTTCCATTTCTTCTGCATCTGTTGCTGGATCATACATTTGGATAACCATCATATTAAACAAAATTGTTCAGTCAGCTGAAGTGGCCTGCAGGACTGCACCCTAACCACTGCGCCACCTCGGAATTATGCGAAGCTCTCGGGGCAGCTCATTCCGGAGGGAAGGGGGTCCCACAGAGAAGTCTCTCCCCCTGGGGGTCGCTAGCCAACACTGTCTGGCCGACGGCACCCTGAGGAGGCCGACTCTGTGGGATCGCACTGGACGGTGGGAGGCTACCGGAGGCAGTAGGTGGTCTCGCAGGTACCCTGGGCCTAAGCCATGGAGCGCTTTAAAGGCCATAATTAGTATCTTGAATCGCACCGGGAAGACAATTGGCAACCAGTGCAGGCCGCCTAAAAGGGGTGTAACATGGGAGCACGTAGGTGCCCCCATGATAACCCGCGCAGCCGCATTCTGGACCAGTTGAAGCCTCCGGGTGCTCTTCAAGGGCAGCTCCAGGTAGAGAGCGTTGCAGTAGTCCACGCGAGAAAGGACGAAGGCGTGACTGACTGTGCACAGAACATCCCAAATCCAGGAAGGGGCGCAACTGACGTACCAGGCGAACCTGGTAAAAGGCCCCCCTGGTCACGGCCGTCAGGTGTTCTTCTAAACCAGTGTTTCTCAACCTTGGCAACTTGAAGATGTCTGGACTTCAACTCCCAGAATTCCCCAGCCAGCATTCGCTGGCTGGGGAATTCTGGGAGTTGAAGTCCAGTCATCTTCAAGTTGCCAAGGTTGAGAAACACTGTTCTAAACTAAGCCGCGTATCCAGATTGCGGGCGCTCTCTGAGGGGGCTAAAGTTTCTCCCCCTGTCATCAAAGATGGAACAAGATGCACAAATCGGGGTGACGGGAACCACAGCCACTCCGTCTTGGAGGGATTCAGCTTGAGCCTGTTCCTCCCCATCCAGATCCGCACAGCCTCCAGGCATCGGGACATCACGTCGAGGGCATCGTTTGGGTGGTTTGGGGTAGAGATGAAAAGTTGGGTATCATCAGCATATTGATGATACCGTACCCCCAAACCACGGATGATCTCGCCCAGCGGTTTCATATCTATGTTGAACGGGAGGGGTGAGAGAACCGACCCCTGGGGCACCCCACAAGTGACGCGCCTCGGGGTCGATCCCTGCCCTCCAGTCAACACAAACTGCGACCGATCCGACAGGTAGGAGGAGAACCACCGTAAAACGGTGCCCCGGATTCCCAACCCCCCCGAGTCGTCGCAGTAGGATACCATAGTCAATGGTATCGACAGCCACCGAGAGGTCTAATAGGACCAGGACAGAGGAGCAGCCCCTGTCCTGGGCCCGCCAGAGCGTGGCACGACAAAAGCACGCTCGTCAAAATAGTGGTGATAAAACCGCGTCGCTAAAGCTGCGACGTCATCACCACGCGTCATCACCGCCGCGACAACAGCGCGGCGACAGAAGGGCGCTTTAAAACAGCGTGGCGGCAGAAAGCCGATTTAAATTAAGGTAAGGGTTAGGATTAGGTTTAGGGTTTAGTTTTAGGGTTAGTTTTAGGGTTAGGTTTAGGGTGCTGAGTGCTTTGGAAGGCGCGGATTTGCCCTCCGCCCTTATGTCAGCGCGGTAAGGTCGCATTTGCTTTAGCGATTCGGACGGCGCGGATTAGCACTCGTG
This sequence comes from Thamnophis sirtalis, assembly GCF_051295495.1. Lineage (NCBI taxonomy): Eukaryota > Metazoa > Chordata > Lepidosauria > Squamata > Natricidae > Thamnophis > Thamnophis sirtalis. The sequence goes on along the minus strand of NW_028261397.1, from coordinate 2,293,881 downwards.
CTTATGTCGCCGCGGTATTGTGGTGGAACCCCGCCAGAGATCCTCAACCGACGCGACCAATGCTGTCTCCGTGCTGTACCCGGGCCTGAAACTCAACTGAAATGGATCCAGGTAGACAGACTGGGGAAGCTGATGTGCTACCACACTCTCAGCAACCTTTGCTACAAAGCAATGGTCGGTGTTCAGGACAATATGTAGAGGTAACGGCCAGATGTCAGAATCGCAGCAGATGATAAATTGCAAGGTGGTGAAATTGCCAGTGATGGTGGTGGTGAGGACAGCGTATTCAGGACACCAGTACGGTGGCCCAGGCAACGGCGGTGATACCAGAGGGGGCCACAACGAAGGATACCCCCCACTCCAACTGCGCCCACGCCAACTACCGAAGCCATCTTCCGCTGGCATCAATGCCCATGCCAGCTGCCTCAGCCAATCCCCGCTGATCTAGCCTATCACTTCCATAAGCAAGGGAGGGGAGGGGAGCAACCACCATGGCGTGGGGAACGGCAGTGGCAGAATCCCCAGGCAAGGCGTCCCACCACCGCTGACCACACCCACGCCGGCAGCTTCAGGCGCTCTCTATTCTCCATTCACCGCCAACCGCCCCGTTTCACTCACGACGTTCCAGCTACGAGGCCGGAAATCGCAGCTCAAAGGTACCCCCGAGATCCCAGGAAGTTCTCATAGCTGGACCTGGAGCCAACGATGGGATAGGGCAGTGTTTTTCAACCTTGGCAACTTGAAGATGTCCGGACTTCAACTCCCAGAATTCCCCAGCCAGCATTCGCTGGCTGGGGAATTCTGGGAGTTGAAGTCCGGACATCTTCAAGTTGCCAAGGTTGAAAAACACTGGGATAGGGTACCCCCTGTAAGCCCCGAGAAGGACAATTATCTCCCCGAAGCTCTCCTCAAATGCGACAGGACACCATCTTGGGCATGCTCAGTAGAAAAAGTCAGGGGAGAAATCCGATTCACTTACTAACAACTGCCATCTGTCAGAAACGGTGCAAGGTCTCCTGCTTGGGTGGGGTGGGGGTTGGACTAAATGACCTACAAGGTCCCTTCCAACCTTGCTAATCTGTTAGAGTTACTCACTTAAACCACTGCAGTGATTCATTTAACAACTGTGGCAAGAGAGGTCGTAAACGGCGCTTGGAAAAAAGAGACTTATGACCGTTTTTCACACTTACGGCCGTTGAAGAATCCCCCATGGTCACATGATCAAAATTCAGACACTTGGCAACCGATTCAGACTTATGGCGGTCGCAGTGTTCCCAGGGTCACGTGATCCCCTTTTGCGACCTTTCAACCAATGAGTCAGACTCACTTAACAACCGTGTGACTAACTTAAACCACTGCTGTGATTCACTTAACAACTGTGGCAAGAGAGGTTGTAAACGGCACTGAAAAAGAGAGACTTATGACTGTTTTCCACACTTACGACCGTTTCAGCATCCCCCCATTGTCGCATGATCAAAATTCAGGCGTTTGACAACCGACTCATATTTATGACGGTCACAGCGTCCCGGGGGTCACGCGATCCCCTTTTGCGACCTTCTGACCCGCAAAGTCAATGAGAGAAGTCAAGATTCGCTTAACAACCGTGTCGCTACCTGAACAACTGCAGCGATTCACTTAATGTCGGTGGCAAGAAAGGTCGTAAAATGGGACAAAATCCACTTAACAAATCCGGCTTCCGAAGTTACTTCCCAAATGCACTTTTCAGGTAACCCTGGGGAGGAAAAAATAAACCTTCACGTGGCAACCGTAACTCTCAGAGAGAGCACTAATAACCAGAGGACTGCAAAGTGATATAAATCCTTTCACTATTCAGTCAGAACTGAAGAAGCTTCTTGGATGAGAAGCGAAACCTCTTCAAGGAAAAACGAAAAAGCAACAAAAAAAAAGTCAGTATCTTGAGTCGTTGGTTAAAAATAATAAAAGGCGAGGATACAAATCAATAAATACAAATTAAGAAGCGGCGAATTTATCAAGAAGGGAGAGAAGAAAATGGCGGCTTACTTTCGGAGGTGTTCGTTCTCTTTCAAGAAAAGTTCCGTCCGTCTGTTGTTGACACCACAACCGCTTTTGTACGACCTGAAAGGTGTGAAGACACACCACAAAAAAAAATAACGAAGAGAGGATTCAGACTTTTAAGTAACTGATGATTTATCGGCAGATAAATAATGGCCCGTTTACAACCGGAGGACTTCAACTCCCAGAATTCCTGAGGCAGCCATATTGGCTGGCTCAGGAATTCTGGAAGTTGAAGTCCACCGGTTGTAAAGAGGCCACAGCCACACACACACACACACACACACACACACACACACACACACACACACACACACACAGAGAGAGAGAGAGACAGGGGGAAAATTAGACAATTCCCAGCCTAACTGCTTTCTTTGCAATGTTATTTTTCTAATCCATTTCAACCTCTTGTGTGTGAAAGCTGGTCGTAAGTAGCTTGGAGGGGGGAATTGTAAGTTTGAGCAGTCGTTAAGCGACCAGTCGTAAGTGGAGAACGCCCTGCATTGAACACAAGGACAAATTTGCAATCTTTCACATTGTGTGTAAATAAACACCTCTCTCTCTCTCTCTCATTCTCTCTCTCTGTCTCTCTCATTCTGTCTCATTCTCTCTCCCCCTCTCATTCTCTCTATCTCTTTCATTCTCTCTCTGCCTCTCCTTCTCATTCTCCCTCTCATTCTCTCTCTCTCCATCTCTGTCTCTCTCTCTCTCTCATTCTGTCTCTCTCATTCTCCCTCTTTCTCTCTCTTTCTCTGTCTCTCTCCCTCTCTCATTATCTATCTCTCATTCCCTCTGTCTCTCATTCTCCTTCTCATTCTCTCCCTGCCTCTCTCATTCTCTGTCTCTCTCATTCTCTCTCTCATTCTCCCTCTTTCTCTCTCTCTCATTCTCTGTCTCTCTCTGTTTCTCTCATTCTCTCTCCCTCTCTCATTCTCTCTATCTCTCATTCTCTCTCTGTCTCTCCCTCTCATTCTGTCTCTCTCTGTCTCTCTCATTCTCTCTCCCTCTCTCATTATCTCTATCTCTCATTCTCCCTCTCTGTCTCTCTCTCTCATTCTCCCTCTCATTCTGTCTCTCTCTGTCTCTCTCATTCTCTCTCCCTCTCTCACTATCTCTCTCTCATTCTCTCTCTCTCTCATATTCTCTGTCTCTCTCATTCTCTCTCTCTCTCTGTCTCTCATTCTCTCTCTGTCTCAGTCTCTCTCTCTCTCTCACACACACACACACACACATTTCTAACAAGACCATGCCCTGTTGCTTTGGGAGAGTGTGAGATTTATAGAGACACAGAAAGAGCAGAGAAGGAAAAAGGGAAATCGTATCCAAAAAAGGAATAACTCAAAAAAAAAAAAGGGAGAAATGGTGGGAAGCAAAAAAGAGAATTCCTAGCAGGAGGGGGGGGGGTTACTCAAATGATTTATAGAAGAATGACTGGGAAAATGCAGGAGAAAAGATAGAATACATATAAAAAAGAGGAAAAAGAAAAAAGAAAAGAAAAAAGGATCTAAGAGGAGGGGATAGAAGGACAAGCAGAAAACGGATGGAAAATGGAACATCAAAGAAAGTGAGGGATGAGTTAAGAGAAGATGGTTAGGAAAGGAGGAAGGGAAAGAAGGGATGTATCTGTAGAAAAATGAAATATGTTAATCCTGCTAATAATATATAGTAAAATAAGATGATAATGGTGGATAACCAATTAAGTAAATCGCTCATTATGTTAAAACTGAATTTGAGGATACATGCCACTTATGGAAATTAGAATAATAAATGGAAAATGAAACGGTAAATTTGGTACATTTTCTGAAAAGGGCGAAAAACGATACTGTTTATGTGTTATAAGGGAAAATTAAGTTTAAGATGGAAATGTGGGAAGAAAATACACGGGGTTGAAATTAGAAATGGTAATGTGGTTAAAAAAAACAAATTATGTACATGAGAATGTAAAAAAGGGGGAAACCTGGACAACTCCTTGTTTGTAAAAAGAATTTAAAATTTGTAATTAAAAAAACCCTATGAAAAAATTAAAGCAACTGGTTGTAAGTCGAGAACTCCCTCCATTGAACGCAAGGCCAAATTTGCAATCTTTCACATTGCGTGCAAATAAACACCCCTCCCTCTCTCTCTCTCACACACACACACACGTTTATAACAAGACTACGCCCTGTTGTTTTTGGGAGAGTGTGAAGTTCAAAGTCTCCAAGGAATATATCATGTTATTTGAAGTTCAGGGATCTGAGCTAAGTAAATATCACCTTAATTGAAACCATTTACTTTTATTTAACAGCTTGGGAGAGGCTGCAGAAGTCTGCAAACAGAAGCCGCGGATCCAAAGGCAGTCCTCGACTTACAACCGTTCGTTTAGCGACCGTTTGAAGTTACGACACGGGGGGGGATGACTTCTGTTTTTCACACTTTAACGACCGTTGCGGCATCCCCGTGGTCACCTGATCAACACTGAGACGGAAACGGACTCGTATTTATGACGCTTGAAGTGTCCCCCCACCCCGGGGGTCACGTGATTTCCCTTGGGCAACCTTCTGACCAGCGTGGGGAGGCCAGACTCACTTAACAACCGTGTCACTAACTTTTAACAACTGCAGGGATTTCACTTTTTTTCAGTGACTTCGAATGTTCACTATACAAATAGTTCTACACCAGTGTTTCTCAACCGTGGCAACTTGAAGATGTCTGGACTTCAATTCCCAGAATTCCCCAGCCAGCGAATGCTGGCTGGGGAATTCTGGGAGTTGGGAGTCCAGACATCTTCAAGTAGCCAAGGTTGAGAAACACTGTTCTACACCCTTGTAATTATAAATAATATTGTGGAAACAATGAACGACTTACTCGATATCTTTCTGGACGGAGCCCATGAGGTTCTCTCTTTCCCGCACTGCCACGAAGTTGGTCTTGGTTTTGTGGAATTCGTGGGTGTAATCCTGTCGAGAAAAAAAAAAAGAAAAAATAAATGATTCCAACGGGTTTGAGGACTAGGAGCTTAGAAGAGAATATACAGCCTTCAACTGCCAACCTTAGCTGGGCTGAAGTCCAAATATTGTTTTTTTTTTCCCCAAACAAATTTATTTATTTTTTGTTACATATTTTAACTACTTTTATAAACAAAGTTTTGTCCTGCCCCCCCCCCCCTTTATATCTTTTATTATGCATATTACATTTTACATCATATTTCCATTTCACATTTCAGTCATCTTACTTTTATTCCATATTCTCCGGCTTAACTTAATTTTTTTCTTAATATTTAAACAATATCCTTTGCCTCCCAAAGTTAATCAAATTTAACATATCATAGCAATAGCAATAAGACTTATATACCGCTTCATAGGGCTTTCAGCCCACTCTAAGCAGTTTACAGAGTCAGCATATCGCCCCCAACAATCTGGGTCCTCATTTCACCCAGATAGATAGATAGATGATAGATGATAGATAGATAGATAGATAGATAGATAGATAGATAGATAGATAGATAGATAGATAGCAATAGCAGTTCGACTTATATACCGCTTCATAGGGCTTTCAGATGGCTGATAGGATAAGAAGATTAGATAGATAGATAGATAGATAGATAGATAGATAGATAGATAGATAGATAGATAGATAGATAGATAGCAAAAACAGTTCGACTTATACACCGCTTCATAGGGCTTTCAGCCTTCTCTAAACGGTTTACAGAGTCAGCATATCACCCCCACAGTCTGGGTCCTCATTTCACCCACCTCGGAAGGATGGAAGGCTGAGTCAACCTTGAGCCGGTGAGATTAGAACTGCTGAACTGCAGATAACAGTCAGCTGAAGTGGCCTGCAGTGCTGCACCCTAACCACTGCGCCACCTCGGCTCTATCATTCCCATCTATTATTCCGTTTTACTGTTAATAATACGTATCCTCAAGTTTAATTTTATATAGTAAACATTTCATTTAATTAGTTATCCACAAGCAGTAATTTTAATCTGTATCCCACACATTTTATTGAGTATAAACCATTGGCTGTATTTACTAAATTTCATTCTGTTTTACTAATAAATACTTTTCTTTCTGGGGGCAAAACCTGCTGAACCACTGTCTCGCTTAGCGATGGACATGTTCGGCTCAATGGCGGTCGTAAGTCAAGGACTGCGTGTAGATAGGGGAGGAAAGCCCATGCTCGGGGGGGAGGGTCTTACTTGTAGGATGTCTCTATGCCGTTGCAGGGTGTGCATCAGAGCCGCGTTGAGGGAGGGGACGCCGGCGCTGTTGGTGTACTCCGCCATTTTGTCATTGACCGCCGTCAGCTGCAACAGAGAGGAGGAGAACATTAGCGGCTTTTCGAGATAAAGAGCTTTTCGTAGATCTGCAAAAAACGAAAAAAATTCAATGAGCAGCAAACTTGACACGACGCCTTAAACCAGTGGTGGGTTTCAAAAAAATTTGGAACCTCCTCTGTAGGTGTGGCCTGCTTTCCGGGTCCACTGGTGGAACCTCTTCTAACCGGTTCGGTAGATTTGACGAACCGGTTCCATCGAACCGGTGCGAACCGGTAGGAACTCACCTCTGCCTTAAATATATTGAGATGGTTAATAGCAAAAACTTTCTTTTGGCTTACCACACTTTCTATTATTCTACTAAGCCTTTTCCATTGTGGGAAAATGGGAGGGAAGGATTGTACAGAGTTAGATGATAGGTAGCCATAACAACATTCTTCCTAGAAAGCCAAGGTCATCCTTTCTCTCTGCACCTCTGCACCTGACCGGAACTGGGTGGGTAGAAGCTGCCAACATGGCAGTGGGAGATTGGCCCATGGGATGGACGGGTGGGTGTGGGGATGGCAAGATCTTGAACTTTCATCTAGGTGGGGAAAACTGGGAAGCTTTCAGATTCGGGTTTTCCCAGATGTGCCAACGTGGCTCTCTTCATAAATTGGAACTTTGAGGAATCCTTTGCCTTGGACTCTGATTTAATTTTGGGTGCTATTTGGGACCCTGACATTAACCAGGATCAACAGCTTGCTTCTTCAGACAAGCATTACAGATGACCCTCAACTTACAACGGTTTGCTTAGTGACTGTTGGGAGTGATGACATCACAGAAAAAGAGTGACTTCAGACAGTTTTCCTCCTTTCCTTGATGAGTTTCCATCCGTTGCTTCTTGTCCTTCCTTCAGGTGCTTTGGGGAAATAGCTTGACTCCCTCTTCTTTGGGGCAGCCCCTGAGATATTGGAAGACTGCTATCATGTCCCCCCCTGGGTCTTTCTTAGCGTTTAATGAGCATATTACAGCTGTCTTTATTCCTGCCTCTCGGAGAAATCAGGAAATTTCTTTTTTTAAAAAACAACAACTTTTATTTGTTTTTGAACAAGGACAAACATAAAAATAAAAATAAAAAAACATCTTCCATTACAAATTGTAGAAAGTGTGTCAGTTGGTTACAATATTTCCATGCGTCTCTTCCAGTCACCACCTGCTTTTCATATCAAATCGGGTATTTTAAATTCATATTCATGTATATCACAATTATATCTCAACCTTAATTTGGCTATAATTGCTTTTACATCCTTTTAAACATAATATTCAAAATCTAGAATAGGATTATATGATAACATTCCATTAAATTATCCTAAGATCATCCAATCACAATACATCTTTATAACATATTCTAGATAAAAAATTTAAACCTCCTCTCATAATCTCCATGTGTTGTTTATATTTATTATTTATTATTTATTAGACACATTTATATGCCGCCCAATCCCGAAGGACTCCGGGTGGCTTACAAAAATATATAACATTTCATATTATCAAACTAATATATCTATATGTATTGTTATCATTATTAATCATTATTTAACTATAGCTATTGTCGCTTCATTTTATACATACTACTAGTAAACCAAATTTAGCTTAATTTTTTATTATACATTTTCATTGCATCAACCTGTATCTTTCCAGTAATAGTACGGTCTTATATCTCTTGCCATTTGTAGCATTAATGCTCTAGTTACTTTCTTAATAAATCTTGTATAAACTTCTCTTGGCAACATGTTATTCCTTCCGTATCTCATAAAAGCTTGAAACCCAGCATCTGTTCTTTCCATCAGCTTATCTTTGGTTATCGCTAGTGCTTCTGTCAAGATTTCTCTCCTTATCTCCCTCAATTTTTCTCTCTTTTCTTCTTCTGTGCTTTGAAGCCCGGGGTAGAGTTCCAATCCATCTATCTCCCCTTTCCATATTCCTCTCTTGCCATTACCAACCACGCTCACTTTGTTGTCAGTATCCAGTGTTTTCTTATCTCTTTGCTCATTTTTTTCTTCCATCTTTTGAACTCTGTCCTCCACTTTCTTCATTTGAAAAACATCCTCTGTTTTTCTATCAAATTTTTCTGTTTTGTATTCCATTTTCTCCAGTCTCTTTTCAATTCTCTCTGTCACAACTAATATATTTTGAGTTTCAAACATAATCATTTGCAATGTTACAGTTTCTTTTTCCTGCTGAGCCATTCTTTCAATTTTGCAGACACTGCCACAATAGGGTTCAAGGCTATTTTAATAAACTTCAAACAGGTTCATTTATTATCTTTCAAGTCAAAATGTTGTCTTCCCTCCAATAGCCAGTGATAGGACTTCCAAAAGGCACCTGTATAAACAACTCTTCCTACTATCACTGTCAGTAAACAAATTGAAAGAACCTTGAATCTCAAGTGATCAAAGAGAAAGAAGAAAAAACAATGTATTCAGCCTCCAGCCTCTAAGTGGCAGTGTAACTGCTTTTCCTCCTGTTGTTACAACCCTCTTTATAATCCTATCTTCTTTGTATTCCAAGCTTAAGAAAGAAAAAAAAACCCTTAAATGGAGATCAAAAACAATCCAATCAATCAAATCAAGCACTATAAAAAAGGAGAATTTTAATCCATAGCAGGGGTGGGTTTCTCGCCCCGTTCCAACCGGTTGGAACGGGGCCGGCGGCGTCCTTGTGCACGCGCGCGGTGCACGCATGCGTACTAGCGTCTGCGCGATGCTCCAGCTGCTCCTGGATGATCGTGCAGGCGCTGTATGCGTCCTGCGCATGCGTGGAAGCGCAGAACTCGTCAAAACCGGGTAAGGACCGCGGGCAGGCGCACCCTTCACCGTTCCCGGAAGTTACTTACTTCCGGGTTCGGTGACCAACCGGTTCGCAGGGACCGCCGTGAACCGGTTGAAACCCACCCCTGATCCATAGCTATAAGCAAAAGTGAACAAAAAGAAGATGAATTAATCCATTCAGTTTAAAAAATAGGGAGCCCCTGCAAAAGTTCCATCCGAGAAAAAAAAAAAGAAACAGGATAACACACTAAGTTCAATGCAGATCAATCTCGCCGCCTACCGTCTTCTGTCTTCAATCTTAACTTCTTAAGAGCCAAGGTGGCGCAGTGGTTAAATGCAGCACTGCAGGCTACTGCTAGATCAGCAGTTCAGCGGTTCAAATCCCACCGGCTCAGGGTTGACTCAGCCTTCCATCCTTCCGAGGTGGGTAAAATGAGGACCCAGATTGTTGGGGGCAATATGCTGACTCTCTGTAAACCGCTTAGAGAGGGCTGAAAGCCCTATGAAGCGGTATATAAGTCTACTGCTATTAACTTAACATAAAAAAAATTTCTTGGGTAGTCTCTTCCTCTAATAATAAAATTTCCTCACCAATTCGACACACTTTCTCTTTCCGCTTTCTTCCCATTCCGGAGCTGTCCCAACTTCAGCAACTTCATTAGCTGTGTTTCTGTCGCCGGAAAAAAAGGGCTATTCCTGGATCTTTCAGGAACTTTGCGGTGTCCCTGAGATCAGCAGGAGGTGGCCTCCTCAATCACCGTCTCTGCGGGATGTTTAGGTCCAAATGGACTGTCCAGCAGCAGAAATTCGACTATGATCTCGGAGTACCAAGATCGCATGTCGTGCCGTCGCGGCGTCAGCACTCCTCCTCCTCCAAATTTCTGTTGTAGCCCCTCCAACAGCCCAATCAGAGGAGGAGCAGGAAGGGTGGGAGTCAGGGTCAGCATCAGGGCAAACTGGGAGCTCCAGGGGGGAAGGGGGAATGGAGTTGTCAAAGGTGGAGCCTGGGCCGGCCGTCAGCCTTCAGATGGAAAGTCAACAGTCCCCAGGTGCGGAGGTGGCTGATGCGGAAGAGGAGAAACAGCTGGGAACGGTGCCTGATGCGTGGATACACAGAAGGCAGAGGAGAGGAGAGCAGTGAAAATCTATGGGCTGGTCCTTGGGATGGAAGAGCCACCACTGCTAGCGAAGCCGCACCCGAGCTCTGGGGATCAAAGGCAGGGGGCGGAGATGAATAGATGTGGCAGACAACTATTCATCTCCCTGCTAGTTGGACTTGTTAGCCTATGGTGAGAGAGAAACTTTTTGCCGGGGCGGCCGGCGCTCCTAATAAAGGACACACTGATATTTTTGTAAAAAAATAAAAAACTTATTATTATTCAAGGAATCTGCGAGTTCACTTCAGAGGGTTTGCCGTGTTTGGGAAGCTGGGTCAGAATTATTTCTCTTTAGTTCTAAGTTGCTGCTCTCCTTGATTAGTTTCCATCCATTGTTTCCTGTCCTGCCTTCAGGTGCTTTGGGGAACAGGCTGACCCCAAACTTTACTTTGGGGCGCCCCCTCAAATATTGGAAACGTGCTATAATGTCCCTACCAGTTTTTCTTTTCATTAAACTAGCCATGCCATGTTACAGTTCATGCAACCATTCTTTGCGTGCTCTTCATATTCCAGAGATTCCCTGCAGGCGGGATCGGTTGATCCCAGGAAGAAAGAGCTACAAACATCTGTGATTTCCGTCTTTGGTGGAAGGAAAGAGGGCAGGAAGGCAGCCCCTCCTTTTGACCTTCCGAAAGGGTCTGAAGACCTGGCGTTGCCAACCACTGGTGAAATTCATTTTTTTACTACCAGTTCTGTGGGTGTGGCTTGGTAGGCGTGGCAGGGGGCATGACTTGGTGGGCGTGGCCCACCAAGGTATGGCTTGGTGGGCGTGGCAGGGGAAGGATACTTCAAAATCTCCATTCCCTCCCCAATCTGGGGCCAGTCAGAGGTAGTATTTGCCGGTTCTCGGAACTACTCAAAATTTCTGCTACCGGTTCTCCAAACTACTCAAAATTTTCGCTACTGGTTCTCCAAACTACTCATAATTTCCGCTGCCGGTTCTCCAAACTGCTCAAAAATTCCGCTACCGGTTCTCCGAACAACTCAAAATTTCCGCTACCGGTTCTCCAAACTACTCAAAATTTCCGCTACCGGTTCTCCAAACTACTCAAAATTTCCACTACTGGTTCTCCAAACTACTCATAATTTCCGCTGCTGGTTCTCCAAACTGCTCAAAAATTCCACTACCGGTTCTCCGAACAACTCAAAATTTCCGCTACCGGTTCTCCAAACTACTCAAAATTTCCGCTACCGGTTCTCCAAACTACTCAAAATTTCCACTACTGGTTCTCCAAACTACTCAAAATTTCCGCTACCGGTTCTCCAAACTACTCAAAATTTCCGCTACCAGTTCTCCGAAGTACTCAACATTTCTGCTACCGGTTCTTCGAACTATTCAACATTTCCACTATTGGTTCTCTGAACTACTCAAAATTTCCGCTACCGGTTCTTCAAACTACTCAAAATTTCCGCTACCGATTCTCCAGAACCTGTCAGAACCTGCTGGATTTCACCCCTGGTGCCAACCCAACTGGGGTCCCAATGGGGCACTTCATTCTGGAGGTGGTTAATGGACTCAGGTAAGTCCTCACCTCGTCCCCTTATGCACCCCGCTCCTTTCCTTCCCAGCTTTGCAAATCTTAAAATCAATTTTAGTGTTGGTAGAGGTAGTCCTCGACTTACAACAGTTCCATTAGTGACCTTGTGAAGGTTCCACGCCACTGAAAAAAGTGACTTACGATCATTTTTCACACACACATTTTTGATACTCTGGTGTCTCAACTTACACTGGACACAATCCAACATTTGTATTTGTATATGTATTTTATTATTTGTATGCTGCCCTTCTCCGGCAGGACTCAGGGTGGCGAACAATTCAAGGGGGAAAAAAAGGGGAACATAAAAAGACAAAACACAAATAATAAAAGTAGACAACAGTCGCACAACCATACATGTCGAGAGGGGAGGGAACTCATCACCCCCAGGCCTGCCGGCAAAGCCAGGTTTTGACGGCTTTTCGGAAGGCTTGGAGAGAGGTGAGGGTCCGAATCCCTGCGGGGAGTTCGTTCCAGAGGGCCGGAGCTGCCACAGAGAAGGCCCTCCCCCGGGTAATAGCCAGCTGGCATTGGCTGGTAGATGGCACCCGGAGGAGGCCAACCCTGTGAGATCTAATGGGTCTGTGGGAGGTAATTGGCAGCAGGCGGTCTCTCAAGTACCCAGGTCCAATACCATGAAGGGCTTTATAAGTTACGACTAGCACCTTGAAGCGTATCCGGAGACTGATCGGTAACCAGTGCAGCTCGCGGAGGATAGGTGTAACGTGGGTGTACCGAGGTGCACCCACAATCACTCGTGCGGCTGCGTTCTGGACGAGTTGAAGTCTCCAAATACTCTTCAAGGGCTGCCCCATGTAGAGCGCATTGCAGTAGTAGAACATAGAACATTTCTGATATACTCCTCGACTTAATAGCGATTCCACTTAGATTTATACACCGCCCTATAGTACGCTTTACGTACTTTCTGAGTGGTTGACAATGTTAGCATTTTGCTGGTCATTTGCATCCTTTTTAGGGAGCCATTGAGGCCACTTGGAGGTTTCTCTGTGTCCTCAGGGTCACCTGAATGGTGCAAAAGGGTATGGAGCCTCCTTGGATGCAGGGTGTTTTCTGTCCGTGTCCCTTCACAGGTGCAGGCTCTGTTGAGGATGTGTTTGTGTTATCTGCATCTCAAACTGAGGTGCAAATAATTCCTGCAGTCGGCAATTCTTTTCCTCCTCTGGAAATCCATTTAAAAGGTTTTCAATCCCAAAGCGCATAGCTAAATATCTCTGGAGATTCTCCGTCATCCTGGACGTGGATGTCCCAAACGTGCTTTTTTTGAAGAGGCAATCAAGACTTTCTGGTTTTTCTTTGAAAACATTTCACTTCTCATCCAAGAAGCTTTTTCAGCTCTTTTTCAGGATGGTGGGGAAGGGAAGGATTGATATTTCTTGCAGACAGCTGGTCATTTGCATCCTTTTAGAGGGTCCTGGAGGCCACTTGGAGGTTTCTCTGTGTTCACGGGGTCACCTGAGTGGTGCAAATGGTTCCTATATTTTGCAATTTTTCCTCTGGAAATCCATTCTTACTCCCACATCATTCCAAGGGTCTTCACCCCAAATTGTGTAGCTAAAAGACTGAAGAGATTCTCCTTCATCCAGGTCACGGTTGCCCCAAAGGTGTTTTTATCCAGGAGGCAACTGGACTTTCTTGGTTTTCTTTAAAGGTGTTTCACTTCTCATCCAAGAAGCTTCTTCAGCTCTGACTGGATGGTGGGGAAGGGAAGGATTGATATTTCTTGCAGACAGCTGGTCATTTGCATCCTTTTAGAGGGTCGTTGAGGCCACTTGGAGGTTTTTCTGTGTCCTCAGGGTCACCTGAGTGGTGCAAATGGGGGTGGGGCCTTCTACAACAGTCAGTTCCAAGAAGGCTCCACACTCATTTGCACTACTCCAAGTGGCCTCAACGACAGATAAATCTCCAAATGGCCTCAACAGCTCTCTAAAAAGGATGCAAATAACCAGCTGTCTGCAAGGAGTATAAATCCTTCCATTTCCCCACCATCCAGTCAGAGCCAAAGAAGCTCCTTGGACAAGAAGCAAAATGTCTTTGAAGAAAAACCAGAAAGTCCAATTACCTCTTGAAAAAGCACCTTTGGGACAACCAGGATTTGGAGGACGGAGAATCTCCATAGACAGGTAAAGTATTATACTCGTTGGAGACATCTGGTCATTTGCATCCTTTGAGAGGGTCGTTGAGGCCACTTGGAGGTTTCTCTGTGTCCTCAGGGTCATAGATTGCAAATGATTGCAATGAAGATTGCAAATGGTTCCAGTATTCTGCAATTTTTCTCTGGAATTCCACTCCTACACTCAACACCCTTCGAAGGGTCTTCATCCCAAATTGCAAAGCTAAAAGTCTGTCGAGATTCTCAGTCATCCGGGTCACGGTGGTCCCAAAGATGTTTTTTTTTTTTCAGCAGGCAACTGGATTTTCTTGTTTTTTTTTTCCTTCGAAGACGTTTTGCTTCTCATCCAACAAGCCTCTTCGGCTCTCATAGCTGGGACAACTATGACCCAGATGACTGATAACCTCCGTAAACCTTCAGCGTTTCAAGCAGGAAGTCAGAGCTGGCCGCCACGAGGTCTGTCTTACCTTCCCCAAGAGTTGCTCGATTTCCACAGCCATCGCTTCAAACATGCGGTCTTGGCTGGATCCGTTCAGGAGTGGGGTTGTGTCCGAGCTGAGCAAGGAACAACACAGAGGTTGCGTTAAACGTTTTAACACGTGGTAGGAAGTCTTGGTTTAGATTGAACTATTAGAGTTTTATCCCACTTTTATTACTGTATAAGTAATTCAAGGCAGAGAACATATGTAATACTCTTCCTCCTCGAGAAGGGAAAGGAGAGGAGGAAGGAAGGAAGGAGAGAAGAAAGGGGGATAGGAAGGAGGGAGGGAGGGAAGCAAGGAGGGAAGGAAGGAGAGAATAGCAATAGCAATAGCAGTTAGACTTATATACCGCTTCATAGGGCTTTCAGCCCTCTCTAAGCGGTTTACAGAGTCAGCATATCGCCCCCACAGTCTGGGTCCTCATTTTACCCAGATAGATAGATAGATAGATAGATAGATAGATAGATAGATAGATAGATAGATAGATAGATAGATAGATAGATAGATAGCAATAGCAGTGAGACTTATATACCGCTTCATAGGGCTTTCAGCCCTCTCTAAGCGGTTTACAGAGTCAGCATATTGCCCCCGACAACAATCCAGGTCCTCATTTCACCCACCTCGGAAGGATGGAAGGCTGAGTCAACCCTGAGCCGGTGAGATTTGAACCGCTGAACTGCAGTTAGCAGTCAGCTGAAGTGGCCTGCAGTGCTGCACTCTAACCACTGCGCCACCTCGGCTCTCAAGGAGAGAAGAAAGGAGGAAAGGAAGGAGGGAAGGAAGGAGAGGAGAGAAGAAACGAGGGGAGGAAGGAGGGAATGTAGGAGAGAAGGAAGGGGGAAGGAAGGAGGAAAGGAAGGGGGAAAGGAAGGAGAGAAGGAGAAAAGAAAGGAGGGAAGGAAGGAAGGAGGGAAGGAAGGAGGGAAGGAGAGAAGGAGGGAAGGGGAAGGAGGGAGGGAAGGAAGGGGAGTAGGAGAGAAGAAACGAGGGAAGGAAAGAGGGAGGGAGGGAAGAAGAAGTAGGACCGTTGTAAGATAAGATGGATCTATGGGATGTTAAAAAAAGCAATCTTCAAGTATATTGTCAACAGTAGGGAAAAATTGTTATAAATACATATTATTAATAACAAAAAAAAAATACTCTTCCTCCTCCCTATTTTTCCCACAACAACCCTGTGAGGTGGGCTTGATTGAAAGAGAGAGGGGCCCAAAGTCACCCAGCTGGCTTTCATGCCTAAGGCAGGGCTAGAACTCCCCGTCTCCTGGTGATTGGCCCAGTCATTTATCTGGCTTTCACGGCTAATGCAGGACTAGAATTTCAGCTGGATTTCATGTCTAAGGTAGGACTAGAACTCCCTGCCTCCTGCTTTCTAGATCGGCACCTTAACCATTACACCGAACTGGCTTTCATTTCATTTTAACTCAAGGATTCAAACGGGCTGGAGGTACAGGTAGTTCTCGACTTACAACAGTTCATTTAGCGGCCGTCCACAGTTACAACAGCACTAGCACTGACAAAGGTGACTCATGAGCATTTTCCAGTGTTGAGACCTTTGCAGCCGCCACAGGGTCATGTGATCAAAATTTGGACGCTTGGCAACTGACTCACATTTATGACGGTCAAGGGATCCCATTAGCAAAATCAATGGGGAAACCAGGTTCACTTAACAGTCATGTTACTAACTTATTAACTGCAGCGATTCACTTAACAACTGTGGCAAGAAAGGGGGTGAAATAGAGCAGAACTCACTTCACCGAAGTCTTACTTTAACAACAGAGGTTTTAGGCTCACTTGTGGTTGTAACTCGAGGACTACCTGCATAGCACTCTCTTCCCAATATTTGCAAAATTTAATAAATTTGAATAAAGAAAAATAGTTGCATATAGGCTGCAAATGTAGGCCTGGATTGAGGGATAAAAAGGCCCTAATTGCTCCTTCGGACTGCCTATTCAAACAATACAATACAATAGCAGAGTTGGAAGGGACCTTGGAGGTCTTCTAGTCCAACCCCGTGCCTAGGCAGGAAACCCTATACCGTTTCAGACAAATGGCTATCCAGCATCTTCTTAAAGACTTCCAGTGTTGGGGCATTCACAACTTCTGGAGGCAACTTCTGTTCCACTGATTGATTGTTCTCTCTGTCAGGAAATTCCTCCTCCGTTCTAAGTTGCTTCTCTCCTTGATTAGTTTCCACCCATTGCTTCTTGTTCTACCCTCAGGTGCCTTGGAGAATAGTTTGACTCCCTCTTCTTTGGGGCAACCCCTGAGATATTGGAAGACTTCTGTCTCCCCTAGTCCTTCTTTCTATCAAGCTAGACGTCCCCAGTTCCTGCAACTGTTCTTCCTATGTTTTAGCCTCCAGTCCCCTAATCCTCTTTCTTGCTCTTCTCTGCACTCTTTCTAGAGTCTCCACATCTTTTCTACATCGTGGCGACCAAAACTGAATGCAAACAATCTAAGAATTTCCCAAGCGAGACTCCCCTATTCCTGAAATTTAAAAATTTCAAACGTCCAGAAGCACAAAACTAAAGCAAATGGAGAAAGTGGGCAAGGGGTGGGGGGAACAAGTTTATTAAAAAATTTAAAAAGTGATACAAGATTTTAAGAAATAAAGTTAAAAAGTTGATAAATGATGGAATTTCAAAGGGATGAAGAGATGGTGGATAATGAGAAAATGTATTAATAAAAGGGGAAGATATATATAGCAGTCTTCCAATATATATTTTGGAAGACTATATATATGATTTTTGGAATCATATATATATGATTTTTTTTTTTTTACAACCCAAATATGCCCAAATATGGGAGGAAGATCACTACCTCCATTCTCTGTCCTTCGGCTCGTCACAAGAGACCATCCAGGCAGAAACCCAATATTAGTCTCCCTTTATTTATTTATCAGCACAAATACAACAAAATATATATATTTTTTTATATCAATAGCAATAGCAATAGCAATTAGACTTATACCACTTCATAGGGCTTTCTGCCCTCTCTAAGCCGTTTACAGAGTCAGCATATTGCCCGTAACAACAATCCGGGTCCTCATTTTACCCACCTCCGAAGGATGGAAGGCTGAGTCAACCCTGAGCCAGTGAGATTTGAACAGCCGAACTGCAGATAACAGTCAGCTGAAGTGGCCTGCAGTACAGCACTCTAACCACTGTAGTAGTATATACATTAAAAGACAACATATATATTTGTTATAACTCCAAAAAGTAAAGATTAGTATAGGTGGGAATTTAGGATGAGGTAATTTAATTGTATTATTAACATGAATAATATGTTAAACTATATTGTGAATTTTAAAATAGTAAGGATTCGAAATTGCGGGGAGTTTGAGATACCTTCCCGGGATCGATTAAATATTGTTAATACATGGTGTTATTAGCAACCCTAAACATTTAGAGCATTGAAGCTTTGAATGCATTGAATGATGAGTAATTTTTAAAAATATTAAATGATATTAGTTAGCAGGGGATAATAAACACAGGCCCAAAAGAAATGTTATTTATGTTTAAATGGACTATTGGGAAAATCATAAAGGATTATGGAAAGAGACCAATATTGTTGAAGTTGGAAGATTTGAAGTATGCATATTTGATGGAATTGCCGTTGTTTATGGGGTTTAAAAAAATACTTGATCAGGTCAATGAACTGTCCATAAAAATATGTATGTTTTTACTGGGGGGGGGGTGTATAATTAAAAAAAAGAAAAAAACCAAGTTGATCATTGCAATGAAGAATCGAATGAAGTAGCAGTGTGATAGTACCTATACCTGTCCCGTCTTCCATCGCGAGAGCTACCATGACTGTAACTGGTGCACAATTTACTGAAAGAAACCAGCTTGAGGTCCAGTTCATTTTCCAGCTGCCGAGCCTGTTTCCTTAGATCTGCCCAAAGAGGAAGAAGAAGAAAAAATGGATGCTTCTCTGCCTTCTTACAATCCTGCCAGTTCACCAACAACCTGGATGAAACCACTTTTGGGAGATTCTAAATCAGGGATGTCCAACTTGGCTCACTTTAAAGGCCTGCGGACTTCAACTCCCAGAGTTCCCCAGCCAGACAAGTTTACAATAAAAGAAATTGGAGTATCTAAGAAAGGAAAGCAATCCAGATCTAAAGCGTTTGCAGGGTTCTGATATATTCCGAAGGGGAATTTTTTTGCAAACCGGCAGCAACTGAGCAATCGGGAAAATTCCTCTATTTGCATTTTTCTGGAGTTAATTTTGTGCAACTGAGGACATGCTCTAAAGATTATGTGTGTGCATTCTGTAATGTTGGATCAACACAGTGTTTATCACCCTCGGCAACTTCAAGGTGACTTCAACACCCAGAATCCCCCTGCCAGCAGGCTTTGTGAGGTGGGCTTCAACTCCCAGAATCCCCCAGCCAGCAGGCTTTAAGAGGTGGATTTCCACTCCCAGAATCCCCCATGCTTTAGGAGAGGTGGGCTTCCACTCCCAGAATCCCCCAGCCAGCATGCTTTAAGAGAGGTGGGCTTCAACTCCCAGAATCCCCCAGCCGGCCTGCTTTAAGAGGGGTGGGCTTCAACTCTCAGAATCCCCCAGCCAGCAGGCTTTAAGAGAGGTGGGCTTCCACTCCCAGAATCCTCCAGCCGGCCTGCTTTAAGAGAGGTGGGCTTCCACTCCCAGTATCCCCCAGCCAGCATGCTTTAAGAGGGGTGGGCTTCCACTCCCAGAATCCCCCAGCCAGCAATAGCAGTAGACTTATATACCGCTTCATAGGCCTTTCAGGCCTCTCTAAGCGGTTTACAGAGAGTCAGCATATTGCCCCCAACAATCCGGGTCCTCATTTTACCCACCTCGGAAGGATGGAAGGCTGAGTCAACCCTGAGCCGGTGAGATTTGAACCGCTGACCTGCTGATCTAGCAGTAGCCTGCAGTGCTGCTTTTAACCACTGCGCCACCTTGGCTCTAAGGCTTTAAGAGGGGTGGGCTTCCACTCCCAGAATCCCCCAGCCGCCATGCTTTTAGATACACGGGCATTGATGACTGGGGAATTGTAGGAGTTGAAGTCCACATATCATAAAGTTGCCACGGTTGAGAAACCTTTGGATTAAACCTGTACATCTAAGCGCCCGGACGCCTAGCTGTATAAAGCCAACCTCACACATTGCACAACACGAATCTCTTGTGGGATCCGTCTCTTCTGAGGAAAGGGAGAAGGTTCTTGGATCTGCTCCCGAACGGTCCTTTTTTTTTTTTTGCATCCCCTCCCTGGCTCCTTTCACTTATGGAATTCTTCCAGAGGCTCTCCTCGAAGGTGGTTCTTCTTCATCCTTCCAATTCTGGCAAGCAAGCGCTTCCGCTCGAAAAGAACCTCCATGTCCAGGAGCAGTCTATCTCAGAGCTCCCACTTTTTTTTCCCCTCTCTGAAGGTGGGAGCTGACTCTGCTCCTCCCTCAGGCCAGGCATTTCTGGAGACCCCCTTCCCCAGCCCAGAGACTACCCCCCTCCAGCCCAGACGCCCCCTCCCCACCCCAAAAGAGCCCGGATATTTGCCCTGCAACAACCCCCCACACCTCCCCAGAGGCTTTAGCGTTGATGGGGGTGGGCGGTTTCTTTCAACCGCTCCACACACGCCCCCCATCCCCACCCCCACCATTCCCCGGCTTCTGTTCTCGAGAGGCCCTCGGCCTGAACTCCATCATCCACAACCCACAGAGGGATAACATAACCCATCACCTTCCGTGGAAGGGAGGTTGTGGGAGAATGCCATTCCCTTCTCCCCCTGGTGCCTCGGGGATGGGATGGGCTGCACTGGACCCCCGCCGCCGCCAAACGGGGTGGTTGGGGATGATGGGAGTTGTAGTCCTGCCAACCTTCTCACTCGGGGCGGGGCTAGGCGGTTGGCCTGACGGCTTCCAGACACCCACCCCCCCCGAAACCGGACGCCCCTTTCCCTGGAGGGCCGCCCCCTCCCCGCCGCGCCCCCCCCCCCGACTCACCCTCCCAGTAATTGCTGCTCCCCGCCGCCGCCGCCGCCGCCGCCATCTTTGTTGACCAACGTCAGCCCTCCCCGACGCAAGCCGGCTGCGCGCTCGGCTATAGAGCGGCCCGGCCAGAGCGGCCCCGCCCTCGCTTCCGATCATAAAGCGGCCGCGCGGCGCCGTCCGCAAGGAGAGAGAGTGGAGGCGAGAACCATCGGAGGAGGCAGACCGCCCTCCTCCTTAGAGTCTCCGCACTGCCCCCTTTCGGCGGTGGCCCGAAAGGTCTTCCGGGGTTTGGTTTCCTTTTTTGCTTTGTGATGAATAATCCTAAAGGAAGTCTGCGGGGCCGTGACGCCGCTTGACCCGCGTCTGTCCCTACACGTGTGCGTGTGGTTACGTTCGCGTGTTCATGCTTAATGCAAGTGAAGGGCATGGAGATGCTTCTGCTGGGTTCTTTTGGGCTGACTGTTATTTTGAATGCAAGTAAATAGCCCTGTATTTACTTATACAATAAATATAATACAATTATATTTATATTTATTTATAAATATATTTGCATTTATCAGCTTGCATTTACTTGTATCCATTTACTTGTATTCATTTCCTTTGTTCATGTCCATGTTCATACTTATACCAGCTATCCTGTACATGTTTGACAAACCAATAAATAAATAAAATAAATTATGAGCTATTATATTTTAATAACTGGTATGATACAGATTCTTTTCCCCCCATTGTAAAATGAAAGTGTAGGTGCTGTGTTGTTCGGTGAACCATCAGGCCCTGATGCAGAGGGTCTTACCTGGGAAAAGGTATTCATTCATCCATGTATTTATTATCTCACCGTTCTTAATCTTTTTATACCATTGTTTTGTAGGAAGTTATCACCCAGCCCTCTCCCAGAAAAATGAAATATCCTAGGAAATATTGAAAAGGCAGAATATTTCTCTGGGTGTGAAAAGAAAGAAACATGTTTTAAAAGACAGAATAGCTACCTGTAGCTTCCTGCCCATCCCCACTTTGTCAATGGGCCATTAAGAAGGCCAAGCTAGTCCACTTTACATAATAAAGAGTTCTCCCCTTCAGCTCCAGGGAGATGGGATTAAGGCATGATAATATTGGCCCTTTACACAACTCCCCACATGGCAGCTGAGGACTCAACCAAACCTGGATTCAAAACGCAGCCTAGAGAGTTGCCCATGCATGGGCCCATGGGAGACAACCAATCAGAATGCAAGCTCAAGATCAAAGGCCAGAGGGGGCATAAAACCAGGGTCTTTCAGCATCTCAGCCCCTCCCTTCTCTTCTTCTGCACCCAACATTGAAGCATGTGATCACCTTTTCTGTTCAGGACTCGAGCCACGTGGTCCTGCCCACCAATAAACCATCTTTCCAAGCAGCCTCCATGTCTCCGGTGTCTTTTTCCCCACTTGGAGCCGAACCCAGAAGGACATTTATTACATCAGTTTTATTGTAAGCCGCTCAGAGTAACAGGAGGGAGATGGGACATGCGAATAAATTTAATAAACGAATAAACAGTGAGGAATTACATAAGTAAGATGGATGGATGGATATGAAATCAGATAAATAGAAAGATGATAGGTTAGGTGCATAGGGAGGGAGGGAGGGAGAGGATTGATTGATTGATTACCGATAGATAGATAGATAGATAGCAATAGCAGTAGACTTATATACCGCTTCATAGGCCTTTCAGGCCTCTCTAAGCGGTTTACAGAGAGTCAGCATATTGCCCCCAACAATCTGGGTCCTCATTTTACCCACCTCGGAAGGATGGAAGGCTGAGTCAACCCTGAGCGGGTGAGATTTGAACCGCTGACCTGCTGATCTAGCAGTAGCCTGCAGTGCTGCATTTAACCACTGCGCCACCTTGGCTCTTAGATAGATAGATAGATAGATAGATAGATAGATAGATAGATAGATAGATAGATAGATAGATAGATAGATAGATGATAGATAGATACAGAGAAAGAGATTAGACAGACAAATGATAGAGATAGGGGTGGATAGATAGATTCATAGGGATAGATAGGCAGAGGTAGGTAGGTAAATATATAGATAGGATGGATAGCTCCAGTGGTGGGTTTCAAAAAATGTTGGAACCTACTCTGTGGGTGTGGCCTCCTTTGTGGGTGTGGCTTGCCGACCATGTGATCTGGTGGGAGTGGCTTGCCGGCCATTCTCTCTCTCTCTCGCTCTCTCCTTCCTTTTGTCTCTCTGTCCCTCTTTTCTTTCTTTTTTTCATCTCTCTCTCTTTTTCTTTCTTTTTTATTTATTTCTTCCTTTTTCTTTCTCTCTCTCTGTGTGTCAGTCTGTGTGGGGGGGGCAGTGGTGGGTTTCAAAAAATTTTGGAACCCCTTCTGTAGGTGTCGCCTGCTTTCTGGGTCCACTGGTAGAACCTCTTCTATCCAGTTCGGTAGATTTGACGAACCGGTTCTACCAAATAGATGCGAACTGGTAGGAACCCACCTCTGGATGGCTGGATAGTAGATGTACACAAAAGATATAAAATGAGATGGATAAATGGACAGATGACGGGTGGATGGATGGTTTTTAAGACTGTAAGCTGCCCAGAATCGCCTCCTGGCGAGATGGACAGCAAACAAACAAAATAAGTAAATAAATCTTATCAATAACTCTTAGTGCAATGCCTGGAAAGGACTCTTTCTGTAGCCCCGTTCCTCTAACTAAGGGCTTGACTTCCACTCCCCCATTGGGGCACATATATCCCAGGAGACTTATAGAAGCAGTGCTGCTATTGTATGTTTGTAGAAGGGAAGACTCAACTGCTATGATTATACTTCCCTTGGCAACCAGCATCAGGGAATAGCTTGAGCCAAGATGTTGTGTTTTCCACCTTGGTCTAGGCAGAAGGCAACCTCGTAATTTACTTGATTGGCGCTGACCAATTAATTTAAGGAGAGAACAACCATGATGGGGAAGAGGCAGCTTTGAGCTCTGTTACTTTCTTGAAGAGATATCAACATGTTACACCTATCCTCCGCGAGCTGCACTGGCTGCCCATTGGTCTCCGGACTCGCTTCAAGGTGCTAGTTATTACTTATAAACGTGACCCGTCAAAACCGCGGTCCACTAAAGCGCGCCCGATTAAAGCGCGTACGTGACGTCATCAGCAGCGCGACAAATACGACCGTGGAGAAAAAAGGGCGCTTTAAAAAGCGCTTTTAAAGCAAGCCAATTCACATAAAGGTAAGGGTTAGGGTTAGGTTAAGGGTTAGGGTTAGGTTTAGGGTTACGTTAAGCGTTAGGGTTAGGTTTAGCGTTAGGTTAAGGGTTAAGGTTAGGTTTAGCGTTAGGTTAAGGGTTAGGTATAGGGTTAGGTTTAGGGTTAGGTTAAGGGTTAGGCTTAGGGTTAGGTTTAGGGGGGTTAGGTTTAGATTTACGCATTAATTTTAAGTTTACCGCTCACAGCGTGCTGTTTTCGTCGCGCTGTGATGACGTCACGTATGCGCTTTCGTCGAGCGCGGTTTTGTGGTGGAACCCTTATAAAAGCCCTGCATGGCATCGGACCTGGGTACCTGAGAGACCGCCTCCTGCCAATTACCTCCCAAAGACCGATTCGATCGCACAGGCTCGGCCTTCTCCGGGTTCCATCGGCCAGCCAATGTCGGCTGGCGAACCCCCGGGGGAGGGCCTTCTCTGTTGCTGCGCCGGCCCTCTGGAACGAGCTCCCTGTGGAGATCCGGACCCTTACTACCCTCCCGGCCTTCCGTAAAGCTACCAAGTCCTGGCTGTTCCGGCAGGCTGGGGGCTGTTGAAGTATCCAGCCCCGCTTCATTTGCGACTGCTGTGTATTTTTAATATTGTTTGTATTGTCTTATTTATCCCCTTCCCCGTTTCATTGTGAGCCGCCCGGAGCCCTTCGGGAGTGGGCGGCATACAAAACCAATAAACGAAACGAAACAAACACCCAACTAGGTAACATGATCAGGAGGAGGAGGCTGTGGTGCTCTCTGAACTGGATAGTTTTCTTGCAGACATTTCATTACCTTATCGGTTAACATCATCAGTGTTAGAAGGGAGGGACAGGAGGATTGTGAGGTCCTTGGGGATCTCTGAGCTTATTTTCTTATGACTTTGGAGGCAAGCTGTTCCACTGATCGTTCTCACTATCAGTAAATTTCTCCTTAGTTCTAGGTTGCTTCTCTTGTCAGAGTGCGCACAGTGTGACTATTTTGAGACAACCCAAGGAGCAAAATACAGTAAACAGAGGTTTGTCTTTCAAATAGTGGCTTATCTACAAGGAATATATACATACACGTAGTAGGCAAAGTCAGGCAATCAATCATCAACTACAGCAGGGAAGCTTATGGAGGGAGAGGAGCCTTCACAGGGCCTCTCTTATATATACATCCTCTTAAAGTGATAACCTGCTGACACATTCTCATTGCATCATCATTTCAGTATTACTGTCTTACAGCAGGTCAGCTATTAAATCATTACCCTGGCATCTCTCCTTGCTTAAGTGTCCATCTGTCGCATCTTGTCCTGCCTTCAGGTGCTTTGGAGAATAGCTTGACCCCTTCTTCTTTGGGGCAGCCCACAGATACTGAAAAACTGCTATCATGTCTCCCCTGGTCCTTCTTTTCATTAAACTAGACCTACCCAGTTCCTGCAACCATTCTTCATGTTTTAGCCTCCAGTCCTCTAATCTACTTTCTTGCTCTTCTCTGCACTCTTTCTAGAGTCTCCGCATCTTTTCTACTTTGTGGCGACCAAAACTAGATGCAGGATTCCAAGTTTGGTCTTTCCAAGGCCTTATAAAGTGGTATTAATACTTCACGTAATATTTGATGCAGCCTAGAACTGTGTTGGCTTTATTGGCAGCTGCTGTACATTTAAATGGTTGTCCACTAGGACTCTTAAGATTCCTCTTACAGTTACTACTATTGAGCCAGGTACCACCTATACTGTACCTGTGCATTTTGTTTTCCTTGCCTATGAAATTCACGATTGAATTTCATTTTATTAGATAGTGCCCAATGTTCAAGTTTGTCCAGATCCTTCTGTATCTTGAGCCTATCTTCTGGAGTGTTAGCTATTCCTGCCAGCTTGGTGTCATCTGCAAATTTGATGAGTCCCCCATCTATTCCCTCATCCAAATCATTGATGAAGATGTTGAAGAGTCCTGGGCCTAAAACAGAGCCTTGGGGTCCCCCACTGCATACTTCCCTCCATGTAGATGCAGTTCCATTGAGGACTACACGTTGAGTGCGGTTGGTCAGCCAGTTACGAATCCATCTGGTGGTGATGCTGTCCAACCCACATTCTTCTACTTTATCCTAGTAGTAGGTTATGGTCTACCTTATCAAATGCCTTACTGAAGTCCAAGTAAACTATATCGACGGCATTCCTCCGGTCCACTAATTTTGTCACTTTGTCAAAGAATGCCATAAGATTAGTCTGGCATGATCTGTTTTTGACAAACCCATGTTGGCTTTTGGCTATTACTTTGTTTGCTTCTAGGTGTTCGCTAATTCGTTGCTTGATTATCTTTTCCAGAATCTTTCCTGGTATTGAGGTCAGGCTGATAAGGTCTGTAGTAATCTGGGAGTTGTAGTCTCACTATATATACGGAGGGTCCATAAATCAGTGAAAGTCTTAACGGTAATATAAAAATTGTTCTACAAGGCTGACCGGCGCATTAACCTTTTACCAGTCAAGTTAGCCTTTCCTTGCTGCTTCCCTGCTGGACGCTGCTTCTGCACTGTGAAGCTCAAGAGAAGTATTTTGCGGTTTTCCTTTTCTGTAACTTTCCCACTTCCTCAAGGAGAAGCAACCTAGAACCAAGGAGAAATTTCCTGACAGAACAATTAACCAGTGGAACAACTTGCCTCCAGAAGTTGTGAATGCTCCAACACTGGAAGTTTTTAAGAAGAGGTTGGATATCCATTTGTCTGAAGTGGTGTAGGGTTTCCTGCCCAAGTTGGACTAGAAGACATCCAAGGTCCCTTCCAACTCTGTTATTCTATTCTATTCTTCTTCATTCCTCTATTCTATTCTAATTCTAAATTCTGTTCTATATTCTGTTCTTCATTTTTATATTCTACTCTACTCTATTCTTCTTCATTCCTCTATCTTCTATTCCTAATTCTTCTACTCTATTCTTCATTCCTGTATTCTATTCTTCTTCATTCCTCTATTCTATTCTTCTTCATTCCTCTATTCTATTCCTATTCTATTCTTTATGTTCCATCTCTAGGTAGCTACCTCTAAGAGCCGAGGTGGCGCAGTGGTTAGGGTGCAGTACTGCAGGCCACTTCAGCTGACTGTTATCTGCAGTTCAGCGGTTCAAATCTCACCGGCTCAAGGTTGACTTAGCCTTCCATCCTTCCGAGGTGGGTGAAATGAGGACCCAGACTGTGGGGGGCAATATGCTGACTCTGTAAACCGCTTAGAGAGGGCTGAAAGCCCTATGAAGCGGTATATAAGTCTAAACTGCTATTGCTATTGCTAATCACCTGATCGGTTTCATACATCAATGACCTTCCTGGTTTAGAGAACTATGCAGTTAGCCTTTTGCTCCTGTTAGCTGCCTTTGTAACCTACCATTCTTATTGGTTGCCTTTTGACATGCAGGAAATAGACTTCATTTCCCCACACGTACGCTTTTACTGATATGATTGCAGATGTCGATCCATGCTTGGTCCATCACGCTGGCGCCATTTCCTGGTGCTAGAGAAGAGGAAACCTGGGCCTAGATACCACTTTAAAAAAAATAAAATATTGCTTTAGCCTTAGTAAAGCCACACCTGGAATCCTGAGTCCAGTTTTGGTCACATTACAAAAAAGATGTTGAGACTTTGGAAAAAGCAGAGAGAAGAGCAACCAGGATGATGAGGGGACTGGAGGCTAAAACACACGATGAACATTTGAAGGAACTGGACATGGCTGGTCTAAGGAAGAGAAGGCCCAGGGGAGATAGGATAGCATCTTCCAATATTTGAGGGGCTGCCACCGAGAAGGGGGGGGGGTGTCAAGCTATTCTCCAAGGCACCTGAAGGCCAGGCAAGGAACAATAATGGATGGAAACTGATCAAGGAGAGATTCAACCTGGAAATAAGGAGAAATTTCCTCCTTATTTAATCATTTGTTGTTGAAATCCTGGTGCCATATCCTTATAGTATTACTGGAGGTTTTCAAAAAGAAATTGGACAGCGATTTATCCGGAGGTATAGGGTCTCCTGCTTGAGCAGAGGGTTGGACTAGAAGACCTCTAAGGTCCCTTCCAGCTGTATTCTGATTGATTGCTTCACCTGGACCTATAATCATGGTTTTCCCCACCACTGCCTGTCATGGATGAAGATGCCCTCTATAGAAGGTGTCGATTTTTGGGTTCTTCTTCCCACAGATTCAAAAGCATTTCCAAAAAAAAAAGGAAGGGTGAAACACTACAGGCAGTCCTCGACATACAACTATTTCTTTAGCAACTGTTTGAAGTTACAATGGCATTGAAAAAAGTGATGTTTTTCACATGTATGACCATTGCAGCATCCCGGTGGTCACGTGATCAAAATTCAGAACGCTTGGCAATTGGTTGATATTTATGACGGTCGCTGTGTTCCCAGGGTCATATGATTGTTTTGCGACCTTCTGACAAGCCGAGTCCACAGGGAAGGCGGATTCACTTAACTCTCTAATGAAGAATTGCAGTGATTCACTTAGCGTCTGTGTCAAGAAAGGTCACAAGATGGGGCAGAATTCGCTTAGCACCTGACTCGCTTAACAATAGAAATTCTGGGCTCAATTGCGGCCGTAAACCGAGGAGGACTACCTGTGCAGATACTCCAGACTGTGCCTCTCGTGATGTCAGAGAAAGATTTTGATGTGCTTCTCCGCAGCCACTTTCAGACAAAAGACCAACAAGGGTAAGAAACCAGCCAAAAATCATATACATCCTAAGGCCGTGAGAGCGAATCTGTGGCATATGTACCACAGGAAGCATGCAGAGCCCTCTCTGTGGGCACGCGAGCTGTCACACCAGCTCAGCTTCACCGCGCATACGTGCATGCCTCCCGCCAGCCAGCTGATTTTCAGGTCCGTATCGTGCATGCGCTGGGTGCAAGCAGGAAACGTGCGCGCATACGCGGGTGTGTGCGGTGTGGCCTGTTTGTGCCCCCAGGAGACTGCAGGGAGGCCTACTAGGCCCAAAACGGAGCATGTGGGGGGGGGGGGTCACAGTTGCATGCGTGGGGGGGGGCAGTGGGAGTACAAGGGAGTTGGGAGCTCATTGTATTATTTCAGGTGACGACAAAAAGGTTAGCCATCCCTGTCCTAAGGGGTGTCACTGGTGAAGCTAACAAAAGCAGAGGAAGGGAAGAAACCACAGTAGAGCTTTATACAGATTAGAGCTTAGCATACATTTTTTTAATCAAATACACTTGCAGAAAGAAGAGTTCTTGTTTGACGTACAGACCTTCAAGTTGTCAAGTGACGCTAATCATTCCTAAGTCAAGCCCTTCCTTTCAACATCTACTTCTGAAGGCACAGGACACGGACCCCCTCCCTCC
This sequence comes from Thamnophis sirtalis, assembly GCF_051295495.1. Lineage (NCBI taxonomy): Eukaryota > Metazoa > Chordata > Lepidosauria > Squamata > Natricidae > Thamnophis > Thamnophis sirtalis. Next base: position 2,264,971 of record NW_028261397.1, on the reverse strand, counting down.
CCACCCCCCACCCCAAAAAAATCAAAGTGGCAAACACACGCAGGTAGCTGAAACTGATTCTCCACCACCACGGAGGCAAACGTTGCCTTTCGGTGTTATACAAAAAAGGGGGCAGCCACCCTCTTTTAATTAGAAAATATATATATATATGCATAATTACTACCAGAAAGATGCAGCCACCTGGCTTCCACTTCTATACCTAGATTTGAACATGTTATTATACAGTTATTGCTGGCAAATTTAATCCAGAGATGATTAACTGCTTTTCTTTCTTAAATTTTGGACTGGGCTATGAAGAGGGTAACATGCATCCCAATATAGATAAAAGAAACCTGTCCCCCAAATCCCCCAAATAGCAGCCAGGGGTTTGGAGTCAAGTTACCCTCCAACTTCATTTCAAAGAAAGCTCTTGCAGGTAAATTGGACCAGAAGCAGCAAAGTTGAATTAAAGCAGAATCATAACCGGGAAAACATCGCTTGAACCTTAGGACAATCTACTGGCATGGATATTCTAAGACAATTAATAACGCTAAAAGACCGAGGCACTTGATTTTTAGTACTGTATACTTTCTAGCAGTTGGGAAGGAGCTAATTAAAGGGACTGAATCCAGAATGAGCAGCTAAAGAAGAATAAAATTAGCACATTTAACTTGATGATTTTAAAGGTTAAGTCCTACAATTCGTTCTACGTCCTAGTACGGTCAACCGCGTAGCCTAAACGCTTAGCGTCTTGATAGCTAAAATGTATTATTTATCTGTCGATGAATTTCCTGGGAACGATGACCAGAATCCAACATTTATCATAATGCCCCAGTTTTAAAGTGGGTTTGACGTTTCAAAAGGGAATTAAAACTATTTTGAGAAATCCTTGTTAGTACAACAAAGCCTCTGGATAAGCCATCAAAATAAGTCATCGTCCCCATTTCTGGCACGTTGTGTGAGACCAGAAAGAATTTTGAGGAGTCTTGAGGTTAACCTTTGGGATAGTAACGAGAACCAAAATGGATTCTGTAGAATAGATCCAGCACTTTGGAGGTAATGCAGACAATGTTTTCAACTATATTCTAATCCAACATGTCGTACCTTAATCAAGGAATGGTGGAATTTAATTCCTCCGAGGCATAAACAGGAGAATGATCTCATTAAAGATGGTCTTCTAGTCCAAGACTAGTACTTAAATCAGCTGTACAACAGCTTCCCTCTTGACTCAAAACATTTAAGTCCCTCTTTTAACATTTCACACCAAAGTGCTACAAGAATAAAAGGCTAAACTTATACACCCATATAATGTGAAGAGCTAGTAACCACTGTGCTGCCTTCTTTCCTGAACAAACCCACAACAGTTTTAAAAAGAAGAAGAAGAAGAATCTGAGAACAGCATAATTCCACACAAAATTCAGTCTTGGCAGAAGACTTCATGTTGAAAAGGAAAGAACAAGGCATTTTCCCTGAAAAAGCAGCCGGGTGCTTTCCAAGAACACAAAATGTTCTTCTTATGGAAAGTTATTTTTCTAGACTGGCAGTTTCTAGTCGAACAAACCAGTTCCCTGGATGCTTCCGCAGACTCCAGAAATAAATTACAATACATTTGGCACCAAGCTGAAATTTCAATCTCCAATTAGTACTAAGATTACCAGGAGTTATGCGCCTCCTGCTATTCTAGATACCCAAAGAAAACCAGCAGAAATGCCGCCGCAGGGTCTGTGCAAGGTAAAATCAAATAAGAGTTGTGTTTTAAAAACAACAACAGATGCAACCTCAACGGGAGAGGAAGATCTTCCCGTGTCTCAACATATATTTTCAAAATGGCATCTGCCTCGAAGGCCCGACCTGAAGGAATTTTACTCTCCGTAATTAAGAGGATTAAATTTGTTGAGTTTTTTTTTTTTTAACGCCTACGTAGCCAACTCTGAAAACTGCTCCAGGCAGGCAGGAAAGAAAGTAAGTTCCAACTGTCCATAGGCTGCAGTGGATAAGCAGCTGAGACCAAACCTTGGTGGCCATTGTGTATTCTCCCCCCCCACCCCACCCAAATAGCATTCTGAAGGTTTTAAAGGGACGTTTTTCAAAGTACTGGACAAGCCAACTGCTTTTCTCTGGCAGCTTCCATGATCGGAGTCTCCGTTTCACCCTAGCTAAGTTGCCTGAAAAAGCTCCACTTCCGATTCCAAATAGAAGCTCAGGTCCAGTCCTTGTGCATAAAGCAGAAATTGGCCTGGAACCAAGAACTGAGGTTTGGAAGGTCGTGCGTTCTGCGTCCGCTGGCTGGGAACGAGGCTCAGGTTAGCGAAACGTGTCTTTTGCAGGAGAAAAACCACCCCCGCCACGGGAAAGATCAGTGTTTGCTGGTGTAAACTGTTTCCTCCTCGGTGTCCGTTTCATCCTGGAACTCGTGGCTCAGGAGTGACTTCTTGGAGCCGGTGGACATCATGCGGATCTCGTCCTCGTAATCGTCGTGGTTCTGCCGTAGGCGGTGGAAGCCATCTTTGTGCCGGTTGGACTTGATGGAGCACACACACCAGATGATGCAGGCTGTAAGGATCACGGCCGACATGGTTGCACCTGAGGGGGAGGTAAAGGGAAGACAAAATGCAGAGGCCATAGTCAGATTCAGGCCATGCGCACAAAGGTTAAGCATGCTTGCCTGTAATTGCCTCAACAGAGATTTAAGAAGGCCCTGAATTTGGAAGTGGAAGGTAATTTTCCTTTTTAAAGACCCCTCACATCTACCAATCCCTGTGAATGCAAAACCAGCTCAGCAACCCAGTGTAGAATTTGCATTTTAGAGCCATGGTGGCACAGTGGTTAGAATGCAGTACTGCAGGCTACTTCTGCCAACTGCTGATTGCTGGCAGTTTGAGTCTCACCAGCTTAAGGTTGACTCAGCCGTCTGCCCTTCCCAAGTCTCTGTAATGAGGACCCAGATGATTGGGGGGCAATGTGCTGACTCTGTAAAGGGCTTAGAGAGGGCTGTAAAAGTACCGCGAAGTGGTATAGAAGTCTAAGTGTTATTGCTTGGGAGGGAAGGAAGGGAGCCATGGTAGTGCCGCTGTTACAATGCAGTATTGCAGGCTAAACTCTGCCCATAGCCAGGAAATTCAAATCTCACCAGACTCAAGGTTGACTCAGCCTTCCATGGTGGGTAAAATGAGGACCCAGATTGTTGGGGGCAAGAGGCTGACTCTGTAAACCGCTTAGAGAGGGCTGCAAAAGCACTGTGAAGCAATATATGTGCTATTGCTATTATTGTGATATGGTATGGAAGGAGCATTTTCTGAGCTTTGATGATGCAATGGACTCTGCCCATAGCCAGGAAGTTCGATCCTAACCGCCTCACGGTTGACTCAGCTTTCCATCCTTCCAAGGCCAGTAAAATGAGGATTCAGATTGTTGAGAGCAAGATGCCGTCTGTGTAAATTGCCCAGACAGCGTCGTAAAGCATTGTGAAGCAATATATAAGTCTAAGTGCTATGGCTAAAAGTATGCATTAAATAAATCTAAGCTGTCTGTGCCATCAAGGAATGAAAGATCATCACATCAACCCTGCCACACCTGGTCGGGCAGGGAAGGTGCGTTGCAGACCCCATCAGTTAAAGCTTAATTAAAGTTAAAGAATTAAAGAGTTAATTCCAATTGGTGGGGCGCAGGAAGAGAGCCTTTTCTGCCATAGGCGCCACTCTGTCTCTCTCCCCAAAGGTGAGCCGGGCCCCCATTCTCCTGGCCTTTTGGAACGGTATGAAAACATGACTCTGAGACTTTTACTTGGGGCTCATATAGGAACATGCAGCTGTGGGGCTGATCAGTGCCCCGATAACCCTTCCTTCCCCTGTTAACATAACTTTAACAGTGTTTAATCATCCTTGCCTCCTGTTAAATCTTTAACTTTTATATACTGTTTTTATAGTTTAACATTTTATTGTATGCCGCCCAAAATCTCTCTATGAGGGAGATGGGCGATCGTGGGTGCACCTCGGTTCACCCACGTAACACCTATCCTCCGCGAGCTGCACTGGCTGCCTATTGGTCTCCGGATACGCTTCAAGGCGCTAGTTGTCACTTATAAAGGCCTTCATGGTATTGGACCTGGGTACTTGAGAGACCGCCTGCTGCCAATTACCTCCCAAAGACCCATTAGATCACACAGATTAGGCCTCCTCCGAATTCCATCCGCCGGCCAATGCCGACTGGCGACTACCCGGAGGAGAGCCTTCTCTGTGGCTGCTCCGACCCTCTGGAACGAGCTCCCCGTGGAGATTTGAACCCTCACCACCCTCCAGGCCTTCCGCAAAGCCCTTAAAACCTGGCTGTTCCGACAGGCCTGGGGCTAAAGAGCTGTTGCCCCCCCCCCCGTCTCGAATGGTATGACTGCTGTGTGTTTTTAAATTATGTATTGTTATGTTCCGTTTTTATTTTTTGTCTGTACCCCCTTCCCCTGATTTGAATTGTGAGCAGCCCTGAATCCCCTTGGGGAAAAGGGCGGCATATAAATGTAATCAAATCAAATCAAATCAAAAGTGAGAATAAAGAAGTAAGTAAAAGGAATGCTGAATGCAAATGTACAGGAAGGAAGCCAAAGGGGAATGGTCACCAGGCCAGAAGGGTGAAAAGTGGCTTGTTTGCCTCCATTCAACTAGCCGTGAAGACAGAAACACCCCTTCCCACAAACAACAACAACAAACAAACAAACAAAAACCCTAAAACAAAACCACCTACCGGCTACTGTAACCACCAACTCTCTTGGAAGGCCAAAGATCTTGTTGTCGATGTCAAACTGTATGTTCAGGAAGCTGGCCATGTCGTGGCGAACCAGGACCTGAAATGACAAACCACGTGTTTCAACAACCGTTTGGATGCGACTCAGGGCATTCAAGGAATCACGCTAGACGTTAAGCAAATCAGCTAGCAGTGAAGCAACTTTCTCACTGCAGAAGAGAGTGTCAGCCCTGACCTCCACTTGATGTGTTTAAAATATTGTGTGTGTGTGTAAATGTGTATGTATGTGTGTGTGTATATATATCAGTATTTCTCAACCTTGGCCACTTGAAGATGTCTGGACTTCAAATCCCAGAACTCCCCAGCCAGCATTTGGCCTATTGGGCTTATTATCTGGGGAGGTCTTATTTTCAGGGAAACAGGGTATATGTGTATACAGACACACACACACACACACACCACGCCAAAACAAAGAGGCTTTCCCCGTACCTGGACATGCTGCTGCTGATAGCCTTCTGCTATAGCATGGATCTTGTGATAGCCTGGAGCCAGAAGCACATGGAAATAGCCGCTTTCTTTGGTGCACACTTTTATCCCTTCGTTGAACACAATTTGGGCTTTGGACACTGGCCGGCCGTGCTTGTCTCTGACAAAGCCATATACGCCTTTGTGAACCTGAAAGGTGGGTGGGTGAGTGGGTGGGTGGCAGGGAAACAGGGCAGAAAACACAATTGCAATTTCTATGAAACACATCCCGCGTAATCTTTGTATGCACATACGCATTTTCTTTTTTCTCAGAAAATTTTCATTTTTTTATTCTCTCACATACCATTGTAAGTATACATTCACATAATTCTTCTTCTTTACATTTGTCATTCTTATACTTTTCTTATTCCATGTAATAGGTTATAATACACAGTTTGGGTTGCTTTATTTACCATCCCTTCCTCCTTTTGCAACACCACCTTATTTTCCCTTTCTTTTCTCCCTCCCTCTTTCTCTACTTTCTTCCTTCCGCCTCTCCTTCCCCTTCCTTCTTCCCTTACCTCTCCCCTACTCCTATTCTTCCTCTCCCTCTTCCTACCCTCTCTCCTTCTTTCTCTCCCTTCCTTCCTCCTCTCCTTCCCCTTCTTCCCTTGCCTTTCTCCTACTCTTTCTCTCCCTTCTATCCTCCTCTCCTTACCTCTTTCTTCTTTCCCCCATCTTCTTTTCATTCTTTCCTCCTCTCTCTCTTTTTTTTCTATTATTGTAGGTGTCTCTCTCAGGTCTCAGTTTATGTTTCCTTGGGATGGACATACGCATTTTCTTGTGTATGGAAGGCAGACAGTCTTCGACTTAACAACAACTGAAGAGGATTTTGGTTGTTAAGGCATTGCGGTTCTAATCGAATCACCAGGTGAGCAGATTCATTTTTTTTAATGTTTTTTATGATGGTTCTTAAGTCAGTCACCACAAGTTTCTATTTATCTATCCTGTGGGCACTTTTCAGTGCCGTTGTAACTTGGTCACTAAATAGTCACTAAATGACTACCTGTAATTGACATCCAGTGACAGTGCATCAAAACTCACCTCCACCAGCATGCTGAGAAGAGATTTCTTATTCTCTGTCCACAGAGTATGGAGTTGTCCTGCACTTGGAAAGTAACAGCAACCGGTGTATACTGTGATCTCTGGGCATTGCCCATATGTGACACTGAAATCCTGGAGAAATAAATAAATAAAAGGGTTTGGGTCAAGGGTCAGCAACCTGCGGCTCTGGAGCCGCATGTGGCTCTTTCATCCCTCTGCTGCGGCTCTCTATTGCCAGTTGGTAAAAGGACGCCATGCTAGGAGGAGACTCTATGGTGAGGAGGAAAAAGGACACCGCCCTAGGAAGGCACTCTATGGTGAGGGAACCAGACTGCCGGTTGGCTCCAGAATTGAACGGGGGGCTTCCGGTTAGGACATTTGTGGCTCTTTGAGTGTTTTTAAGGTTGCTGACCCCTGGTTTGGGTCAAAAGAAATATAGCCCCCCCCCCCGCCTTTTTAAAAAAGCCCCAGTCAGCAAAAGATTACAGATAGTCCTCGACTTATGATCCACAATTGAGCCCAAAATTTCCACTGCTAAGTGGAAAATTTCCATTAAGTCAGTTGTGCCCCATTCTACGACCTTTGTTGCCATGGTTGTTAAATGAATTCAATGCAGTTGTTGAGTTAGTCACACAGTTGATAAGTGAACCATTGACTTTGCTTGTCAGAAGGCCCCAAAAAGGGGATCACATGACCCCGGGACACTCCAACCGTCATAAATATGAACCAGTTGCCAAGCGTCTGAATTCTGATCACCTGATCATGGGGATGCTGCAACGGCTGTAAGTGTGAATCATAAGTCACTTTTTTCAGTGCTATTGTAACTTCAAACAAGTCAAGGACTCCCTGTATTGGTAACCTTGATTAATTATGTAGTCTGCATGATGAGCACCAAAATAACCATCTAGGAAATACCTTCATGCTGCCTAGATGGCTGTGCCACTGTGCTCCGAGCAACACACCTCCCGGGATGTTCTCATCTGCAAAAGAGCCAGAAATCAGCAATCCTTTACTTTATTTCATCCCATTTTCAATCCCACCCGTTATACTTGCAGTTCTGTTTTGCAATCCAGAGTTGGCTCACAGCCACTAGCCCCAAATGCTTTAGGACAGGGGTCTCCAACCTTGGCAATCGGGGAATTCTGGGAGTTGAAGTCCACCAGGCTTAAAGTTGCCAAGACCCCTGCTTTAGGACGTTGTAGGCACATACCTGATTTGTTTGGACAGTTCGGCTGCCCTAGGTGCATCGTAGGATGGTTGTTTGCATAGACGGAAGCCAAATGTTTCAGAGTTTCCTTATTTTCCACTAAAAACAACAAAACAAAAACAAAACAGTCATATTTCTTTTCAGAATGTTTTTTTGGGGGGGGGGGGGGGTTGCAATCAAGGACCAAAGCAGTATGAAGAGCCAGTCTGAAAAGATGTTTTGCAAAGCCCCAGGAAAGGGGGGGGGAGAAAATCAGCTCACCTGTCTGCACTGGTTTGTCATAAGGGTAAGTAACGAGGAGGGACCCTCCGTCTAAGGCAACGGAGAGGCTGAAGTCCCGCTTCTGTATCAGGTTCTCCATGATGGCTTTTGTTTCGGGTTCCCTTGCTACGGAGGAATTGCCTAACGGAAGAATCAAGGGATTTTTTCACGGTAAGAGAGACAGCCTCGTCCATTCAACTTTGAGGTAAATGCACCGCACAATGTCTGATTGGTGCAGAACTATGTTAATCTGATTGCTGTTTCAGTCTGTGGGATCCTTGGTGCTCTCCAAACATGGCCATTTGTTTGGGGATGTTTGGTTACCTGACCAGGTATCATCTTCAGTGCTAAAAGGGAGGGGGGTTGTGGAATGTATGAGAGGAGGAGGAGAACAAATGATGATGATGATGGGGAAGAAGATGAAGGAGAAGGAATGATGGAGGAGAAGGAGAAGGAGAAGAAGAGAGGAGGAGGAGGACTGTTCTCTCTGTTTATATACAGTAGCTTGCAATGCCTGTGTGTGTGGGTTTGTTTGTGTGTGTTGTGTTCTTTGAATATGCTGTTGTTTATTTCTGTTTTATTTCTTGATTGTTCCTTGGGTGTTAATCCCTGCTTCTCTGGGTGCTGATTGCAGGTGACTGCTGATGACAACGCTCTAAACCAGTGTTTCTCAACCTTGTCAACTTGAAGGTGTCCGGACTTCAACTCCCAGAATTCCCCAGCCAGCATTCGCTGGCTGGGGAATTCTGGGAGTTGAAGTCCAGACACCTTCAAGTTGACAAGGTTGAGAAACACTGCTCTAAACAATGAACAACCAATGCTCTGAAACTACCATCTCAGACATATAACCCAGCAGTAAACAACAGCCTACTCAAGGAGTAAACAACCAGTCCACAATCTTTGACAGGGCAAGCTAAGATACATAATCAGAGAGCCCACCCCACTCCCTTCTATCACTCAAGATGTTATAAGTTGGATAACTGAACGTCTTCAAGAAAACCACCAGGCTCAGATAGCAGCCAGGATTTCACACCTGTGTTGTGTTTTATTGGTATTATTTCCATCTGCATGAGACCCCACTGGCTATGCAATTCTGGGTGACTAACAGAGGGTTAAAATACATAAAACAACAGAAATTCTTAAAAACACATTATGCAGGAGTCAACTTATGTTCAAAACATTAAATAAAACATACAAATTGAATAAACAAACCACTGGTAAGACATTGAAGCACACCAGAGGGAAAAAAAAAACACTGAATTACATGTAAGAACAAGTGATACGTGATTAATCTCAACATGCTAAATAAAACAAATAACCAAGGAATCAGAAGCATGGAACATTCTCTCTTCCCTTGTCCAAACAAAGGGCAGAAAGGAACACAGTAATCTGCTCTTACTTGCGAAATCTGTGTCCAGATCTTTGCCGTTGGCATTGGTCTGTCCCAGTTTGGAGGTACAGTCGCCTTCAGTCGCCTGGGCAATCTCACGCCCATCTGGATTTAGGGCTGGTACAATCACTATCCTTGTCTTCTCAATCAACTGGGGGGAAAAACAGCCAACACAAAAAAATAAACCCAAATTGTATTTGCACAACATTGGAAAAACGAGGAAACACCTACGGAAGAAGATATAATTTTAAAAAAAATTGGGCTGTGCAGAAATGGACAGATTAACACTGTGATAAAAAATAAAAGAAAAAGAAGACACAGAATATTTTCTAACTTGGGACTTGATTTGATTTGATTTTAACTTTATTTGTATGCCGCCCTTTTCCCTGAGGGGACTCAGGGCGGCTCACAATTCAGGGGGAGGGAAGTACAAAACAAGTTATACACATAAAGACAATACATCATTAAAAGAGCACAACAGTCATACTATTCGAGTGGGGTTGAAGTCTTTAGCCCCAGGCCTGTTGGGACAGCCAGGTTTTAAGGGCTACGCGGAAGGCCTGGAGGGTGGTGAGGGTACGAATCTCCACGGGGAGTTCGTTCCAGAGGGTCGGAGCAGCCACCGAGAAGGCTCTCCTCCGGGTCGTTGCCAGTCGACATTGACCGGCTGATGGAATTCGGAGGAGGCCTAGTCTATGGGATCTTATTGGCCTAGTGGAAGTAATTGGTAGTAGGCAGTCTCTCAAGTACATTGTGGTATTAAACCTCGTAGGGGGTAGGGTGGGAATGTCGTCCACGGACTCAGTTCACTTGTGTGCGTTGCCCCCGGCCTCCTTTTCGCTGTCAGAGGCCTTCAGGAACTTCTTCTGCCGCCAGCAAGGATTTCCTAAAGGCCTCTGCAGCCGGTAACAGAACTCCAGATCAATCCGGAGCTCTGTTATCGGCTACAGAGACCTTCAGGAAAGCTTTGCCAGATGTAGAAGAAATGGGCCGAGATATGCGAGGCCTAGCTGCAACTATCTAATGGTAAGTAATAGGGCAGCTCCACACCCCCACCCTAGCTTAATTTTTACCCGTGCACCCTGGAGTGGGTGGGCGAGGTCTTAATTAGGGCTTATTTTGGGGATAGGACTTATATTGGACTTACTTTTGGGGTAGGTCCTATTTTTGGGGAAACACGGTAGATGCTTCCAAACATGCAGGTCACCCACCTTTGTGATAGCCGTGTTCTTTTTGTAGTTCATGCAGAGGAACTCTGCCAGAGCCAGGAGGAGCTCGGTACCGACCGGGGCGTTACCATGGATACCGGCAACAAAACGGATCTTCGGCTCTTCTGGCTCAGACTGGTTGGGTTTGTTAGAGATTTCCAGGGACCATATGTGACGAAACTCCCGACTTTGGCCCAAGCTGCCAAAATAAAAAAAATAAAAAAGAATAGAAGTCTATTGGCTGCTTTTTAAAAATAGAAATGGCTATTTTGGGCTGCCTTTTCATTTTGCAGGAGTCAAAAATAACATTTCTAGGACTGCTGTGACATTTATAGTAAGATACCGGCACAGCAACTACCTCCCACCTGAAGAATCTTAAGATTGCTCCATGGGGAAAGAGCAACATAACTCCAGCAAACGACCGTTGACTTACCTGAACGGTCCTTCTATGTGCGCTGCGAGGGGAAGCAGCGCACAGGAGAATGGAGAGTTTTTCCAGCTACTTTTTAGATCACTCTAGCTAAAAAAAACCTACTTTATTATCACATTTAAAAGTGCATGATAGCAACAGCTCTGAGACTCATATACTCATATACCACTTCACAGTGCTTTATTAGCCCTCTCCAAGTGCTTTACAGAGTTTTGCCCCCAACAATCAGAGTCATTTTACCAACCTTGGAAGCTCAGAAGGCTGAGTCAACCTGGAGCTGGTCAGGATCGAACTCCTGGCTGTGGGCAGAATTAGCTTGCAATATGCCACTCTAACCACTGCGCCACCATGGCATGATTTAAGCTTCTCATAAGTTTATTGCTTTTTTAATTCATCCCACCTCCCACACCATTTTGCAGACTACTGGAACCATTTGCACCACTCAGGTGACCTTGAGGACACAGATAAATTTCCTAGTGCTTCAACGACCCTCTAAAAGGATGCAAATGACCAGCTGTCTGCAAGCAGTAGAAATCCATCTATTCCCCACCATCCAGCCAGAGCTGAAGAAGCTTCTTGGATGAGAAGGGAAACGTTTTCAAAAGAAAAAACAAGGAAGTCCAGCTGCCTCCTGAAAAAGCACCTTTGGGACAACCGTGACCTGGCTGACAGAGAATCTCTACCGACTTTTAGATGCAGAATCTTTTTTTAGAATGGCGGACACACCCACCCTGGACCGCATTGATCCATGAGGTCATTTTCTTTTGAACTTTCTTTCAGGAACATATCTGTAATGTAATGTTTGTTGTAATGTTTATTACACTTGTATGCCGCCCTATTCCCGAGGGACTCAGGGAGGCTAACAAACAAGGTGGGGAAGGGGGAAATACAAAAAACAAACAAGGACAAAAACAATACAAAAAACAGCATAAAAACAACACAACAGTCACAACAATTCGAGTGGGGCTGGGAACTCATCAGCCCCAGGCCTGCCGGAACAGCCAGGTCTTAATAGCTTTGTGGAAAGCTTGAAGGGTGGTGAGGGTCCGGATCTCCACGGGGAGATCGTCCCAGAGGGCCGGAGCAGCCACAGAGAAGGCCTTCTCCCGAGGGGTCGTCGACATTGGCTAGCCCAGTGTTTCTCAACCTTGGCAACTTGAAGATGTCCGGACTTCAACTCCCAGAATTCCCCAGCCAGCATTCGCTGGCTGGGGAATTCTAGGAGTTGAAGTCCGGACATCTTCAAGTTGCCAAGGTTGAGAAACACTGGGCTAGCGGATGGTATTCGGAGGAGGCCTAATCTGTGGGATCTAATGTGACTTAATCTAATGTGACTTGTGGGATCTGTGACTTAATGAGGGTGGTTTTCCAGAATGTAAGTGTCTCCAAACACTGTCACATACCTAACAAGATTTGTGATTTCTGGATAATTCAAATTCAAGCCTCTGAGGAACATAGACAGATCATTGTAGGCACGGTAACGCGAGGGCTGAACGTCGGCGGAAGAAGCCAAGAGGAGATGTTCCAAGCCATTCTCTGCGGAGAGGTCCTTGATCAGGGTTTCTAACTCCTTGGTGAGCGGCCCGTTGGAGTCCACCAGGCTCACGTGCGGTGCTGACCCTTCTTCAACTTTGGGGCCTTTTCGACTCAAAGTAAAGTTGACTTGTGCGGCATGGCCCTCTTCCACTTTGACCATCTTTGCCTCCGAGTTATACCTTCCAGAAAAAAACAGGAAGGAAAACAGGTGAGAACAGGAAGGAAAGAAATGCAGTTCATTCTGTCGGAGGTAATATAATACCAAGCTTTGCCAGACCTAACAGAAAGTCCTTGATTCACAACTACAATTGAGCCCAACATTTCTGCTGCTAAGCGAGACAGTTGTGAAGTGAATTTTGTCCCATTTTACAACCTTTTTGCTACAGTTGTTAAGTGAATCGTGACAATTGATAGGTTAGTAACATGGTTATTAAGTGAATCAGACTTTCCCCAATGACTTTGCCTGCCAGAAGGTCGCAAAAGGGGATCAGGTGATCCCTGGACATTGCAATGGTCATAAATATGAGTCAGTTGCCAAGCATCCAAATTTTGATCACATGACTGTGGGGATGCCGCAACAGTCATAAGTGTGAAAAAGCAGTCATAAGCCACTTTTTTCAGTGCCATCTTAATTTCAAACGGTCACTAAATGAATGATTGTAAGTCAAGGACTACTGTACCTGTATCACAGTAAGTATCATTACCAAATCTAACCAGTTATTGAGGCCTAGGCTGATATGGCCACTCGGAATTTGGCAGGCTATGATGTTCCCATGTTCTTAAATCATTAATACTGCAAAAATTAAGCCGCTTCATTTAAATTTTACTTTAGCTTAATTGCAGGTGACCTTAATAATAATAATTACTCCTTGCAGACATACAGGTAATTCTCGATTTACAACAGTTCATTTGGTGGCCATTCGAAGTTATACCGTCGCTGAAAAAAGTGACTTATGACTGTTCTCACACTTATGACCGTTGCATCATCTCTAGGGTCACATGATTTATATTGAGACGCTTGGCAACTAACTCATATTTATGACGGTCGCAGTTCATGTGATCCCCTTTTGCGACCTTCTGACAAGCAAAGTCAATGAGGAAGCCAGAGTCACTTAACAACCGCGTTACTAATTTTAAAACTGCAGTGATTCACTTGTAACAACGTAGCTAGGAAAGTCGTAAAATGGAGCAAACTCACTTAACAAATGTCTTGCTTAACAACATAAATGTTGGGCTCAATTGTGATCCTAAGCTGAGGACTGAACACATTCATTTTACTTAGTATTCTTTACAAACTGAGGCAGTTGAAGCATTCTGATGCAAATCTCATGAAGCAGAACCACGCAAAGAAAAGAGAAGCTTCTTAATCCCCCCCATATTCTCTAATTTCCTTTATGTAATTCAAACAGTAATAACGGCTGTAACTGCTCCTATTTGCTGAGGCACATACCATACTTCCACCTACTTCTTACCACTGCTTATGAAACCACATCCTTTCTGACTTTTAACATGGGGAATGAAAGTTGCAGCATTATGGCCAGTCACTCGAGCCCTTGTGATCTCCAGGCTGGAATACTGCAATGTGCTCTACATGGGGCTGCCCTTGAAGAGCATCCGGAGACTTCAGCTAGTCCAGAATGCGGCCGCGCGAGTGATCGTGGGCGCACCACGGTTCGCCCACATAACACCGATCCTCCGTGAGCTGCACTGGCTACCTGTCGATCTCCGGGTGCACTTCAAGGTCCTACTCACCACCTATAAAGCGCTCCATGGTAGTGGATCTGGCTATTTGAGAGACCGCCTTCTGCCAATTACCTCCCTGCGTCCCATCAGATCACATAGAGTTGGCCTCCTCCGTATTCCATCCGCCAGTCAGTGCCGACTGGCGACTACGCGGAGGAGAGCCTTCTCAGTTGCAGCTCCGACACTATGGAACAATCTCCCCGTGGAGATTCGTACCCTCACCACCGTCCAGGCCTTCCGCACAGCCCTCAAGAACTGGCTAGCCCGTCAGGCCTGGGGATAAGTCTACTTCCGCCCCTCCCGAATGCTGAGTGAATGTTGAGTTTTACTGTTTAATTTATTTTTGTTCACATTTCTTTTGTATTGTCCTACACTCCCTTTCCTTTTTGATTGTAAGCCGCCCTGAGTCCCCTCAGGGAAAAGGGCGGCCTATAAATGTCCAATAAATACAAATACAAATACAAATACAAAGCTGCTGTTTTGAATAGACCGAGAAGACAAGACATGCTGGCTGGGGAATTCTGGGAGTTGAAGGTGCCATGTCTCAAAGGTGCCATGTCTGGAGACCACTGCACTATAGTGCAGCAGGAAGCTGACTCCTGTCACTTCAGACCTCTGGCACACTTGTGACAGAATAAATCTCCAAAGTCTTAGGCAAAATTGCCTTCCTCTCAGTTGCTCTCTCCTTGTTTCAAGCGAAGATGCCGGAGCCTGGCTTGCTTGAAAAATGAAGTTAAACCTTCCATTTCCCAAGGGTGCTTTTTTTTCAGGAGGCAACTCGACTTTGTTTTTCTTTGAAGACATTTCACTTCTCATCCAAGAAGCTACTTTGCTATCACAGGATAGCGGGGGGGGGGGGGGGGGGGGGGAATGGAAGGATTTATACTCCTTACTCCAGTGTTAGCATTTTGCTGGTCATTTGCATCCTTTTAGAGAGTCGTTGAGGCCATTTGGAGGTTTATCGGGGTCCTCAGATAAACCTTTGCACCTGAGTCGTGCAAATGGTTCCTGTAGTCTGCAATTTCCCCCTCCCGCTCTGGAAATCCATTCTTTGGGACAACCTTGACCTGGATGAGGGAGAATCTCTACAGACTTTCAGCTACATAATTTGGGATTTGAATGGTTGTGGGAGTAGGAATGGAGTTCCAGAGAAAAATTGCAGAATACAGGAACCATTTGCATCATTGTGGTGACCCTGAGGACACAGAGAAACCTCCAAGTGCTTCAACGACCCACTAAAAGGATGCAAATGACCAGCTGTCTGCAAGGAATATAAATCCCTCCATTCCACACTATCCAGTCAGAGCTGAAGAAGCTTCTTGGATGAGAAGCAAAACGTCTTCAAACGAAAAAAACAAGAAAGTCCAGTTGCCTCCTGAAAAAAGCACCTTTGGGATAACCCTGACCGGGATAATGGAGAATCTCTACAGACTTTTAACCCTTCCATGTTAAAAAAAAAAAAAAATCCCACCAATTTTCATCTTGCTTTTCATAGAAATCTGAGCTAAAAAAAAACCTGCTTTAAAATGTTTGCAGTTTTTCTCTTGGGCAAGACTGATGAGCTGCTTGTTGTCTACATTTCTTCTTTGAGATGGCGTACAGTTAAGATATTTCCAGAGCCTGAACTGTGCAGGATTAAGAGGCTTCTTCCCAAGCTTCTAAATGTTCTAAATCTGAGTTAAGAGGAGACTTAGTTCAGTCATTACTTCTTCCTTGCGACCACCGGAGGGGACTTTTACTAGGACTGTTTGCCAATCATCGCTTTTGTAAACTCCTGCCTGGTCATCAGTGATCGTATCCAGCCACCTTGTCACAGGCCTCTTATTTTGCCTTTAACCGGTTCAAGTGCAAGACGGTTCTCAATTTACGACTACAATTGAGCCCAATATTTATGTTGCTGAGTGAGACATTTGTTAAGTGAGTTTTGCCCCATTTTGCGACTTTTCTTGCCACAGTTGTTAAGTGAATCGCTGCGGTTTTTAAATTAGTAACACGGTGGTTAAGTGAATCTGGCTTCCCCTTTTGACTATTGCTTGTCAGAAGGTCGCAAAAGGAGATGACATGAGCCCGGGACATTGCAATGGTCATAAATATGAAACAGTTGCCAAACATCTGAATTTTGATCAGATGAGCATGGGGACAAAGGACAAAACTGTGAAAAATGGTCCTAAGTCTCCTTTTTTCATTGCTGTTGTAACTTTGGTCACTAAATTAATTGTTATAAGTTGAGGACTACCTGTACTACAATTCCTACAATAAGCTGAAAAATAGCAGCATCTTTTTCTCTCTGTAGGGAAGAGGTGGTTTACCGTATTTTTCAGAGTATAAGATGCACTTTCCCCCCCTAAAAGAGGTTGAAAATTTGGGTGCGTCTTATACACCGAATGTAGTCCTGCCCGCCTGCTGGCCCTCACGCTTTGTCCTCTGCCTCCTAGCAATTTGCCTCCTTGCAGCAAACAGTCTCTTTCAGCTTCAGCACAGCTTGATTAGCACAAGCAGCTGATTGTCAGCTGTTTCAGGCTGCAGGGATTGCCATTGCCTATAGTTGCCTCCGTATGACGCATTTTTGGCCCCCGCGCAACCCATTTTCTGCCCATTCTGATCCCTGCCGCCCGAAACAGATGGAAAAAGGGGCACACGGAGGCTGAAAACGGGGTGCGCAGAGGAAGCAATAGGCAATGGCAATCCCTGCAGCCTGAAACAGCTGATCGTTGGGAGGCCGATCCAACCAGCCATCAGCTACTTGTGCTAATCAAGCTGTGCTGAAATTGAAAGTGAAACTTGCTGTTTGCTGCAAGGAAGCAAATTGCTGGGAGGCAGAGGCAGATTTATTTTTCTCTCCTGAAAAAGCTAGGTGCATCTTATACTTCAGAGCATCTTATACTGAAAAATACGGTAACGCCAGCGCTTTTAAGAAGAGCCCTCGGGTGAAAACGACAAATATTAGAGAATCGAAAGCCGTGTGGCTTACCCTCGGGCAGATGCGGTGATCTTGTACGTCCCTGGAGCCAGCAGGCGCCAATAATCCCCGGCTTTATAGGTGGAGACAGGGTGGTCAATGCTGGCAATGCCGATGGTGGCGTTCAAGATGCCTCGTCCATCCGTGGCATCCAAAACAAACCCACTGACACCTTGGTGCACCTAAGTGAAGAGAGATGGATGAAGTGTGCAGCAGAGACTCCGTTAGACTTTGATCCGCCTCCCCAAACCCATGAAAACACAAGAGCCAGGTAGACGAGTGCAGAGAAGACCAACAAAGATGATTAGGGGACTGGAGGAAGAATGGCTGCTGGAATTGGGTATGTCCAGTCTAGTGAAAGGGACGTGGTGGCTCAGTGGCTAAGACGCTGAACTTGTCAATCAGAAAGGTCAGCAGTTCGAATCCCTAGCGCCACGTAACGGAGTGAGCTCCCGTGACTTGTCCCAGCTTCTGCCAACCGAGCAGTTCGAAAGCAAGTAAAAAATGCAAGTAGAAAAACAGGAACCATTTTGGTGGGAAGGGAACAGCGTTCCGTGCGCCTTCGGCATTTAGTCATGCTGGCCACATGACCACGGAGACGTCTTCGGACAGCACTGGCTCTTTGTCTTTGAAATGGAGATGAGCAGCGCCCCCTAGAGTCAGGAACGACTAGCAGATATGTGCCAGGGAAACCTTTAACTTTAGTCTAGGGAAAAGAAGGACAGGGGGGGGGGCACGCATGATTTCAGTCTTTGGGTATTTGAGGGGCTGCCCCAAAGAAGAGGGGATCCACCTATTCTCCAAAGAACCAGAAGACAGGACAAAAAGCAATAAATAGAAACTAACCAGGAAGAGAACCAACCTAGAACTAAGGAGAAATTTCCTGACAGTTAGAACAATTAATCAATAGAACAGAAGTTGTGGGTGCTCCATCTTTGGAGGATTTAGGCAGAGACTGGACAGACATTTGATTGAAATGGTATAGGCTCGCCTGCTTGGACTAGAAGACCTCCAAGGTCCCTTCCAACTCTCTCATTATTATTTTTTCCTTATGCAGTATGCAGCAGCATAGGTGAGCATCACTTAATCGCGCGGAGCAGCAAATCACCTTACCTGCTTGATAAACTGCAGCAGAGACCGGCGGTTCTTTTCCCAGTATTTTGGCAATTCTTCTGCCATGGGGTATTTGACACAGCCCAATTCAATAGTCACCTCAAAGCAATTGGAGTTGAGGTAATTCCAATCCTGCATGCCTCCTGAAACGAGCATTATTGGAAGGGAAATCAATGGCTTATGCTTTGCAGCAGGAGAATAAAGGAAATTAATCCCACAGAGGTGAAATCCTAACCAGAAAACTTGGAGGTTGTGGAACAAAATACAGGTAGTCCTCGACTCACGGCCACAATTGAGCTCAAAATTTATGTTGCTAAGCAAGGCAGGTGTTAAATGAGTTCTTCCCTATTTTACAACCTTTCTTGCCACCATTGTTAAGTGAATCACTGCAGTTACTAAGTGAGCAATGCAGTTGTTAAGGGAATCTGACTTCCCCCATTGACTTGGCATGTCAGAAGGTCGCAAAAGGGGATCAAGTGACCCCGGCAGACTGCAGCCGTCATAAATGCGAGTCAGTTGCCAAGTGTTTGAATTTTCATTACGTGACTATGGGGATGCTGCAATGGTTGTAAATGTGGGGAAAGTTCATAGGTCACTTTTTTCAGTGCCACTGTAACTTTGAACGGTCATTAAAAGAATGGTTGGAAGTCAAGGACTACCTGTAAAGCAAGAGGTCATTTTAGGGAAAGGAGTTTGAAAGCAGAATCGTTTTCAACTACACACACTGCTCCCAAAGTAGCAGTACAGGTAGTCCTCGACTTACAACATTTAGTGACCGTTCTGAAAAACAACACTGAAAAAGTGACATGACTCGTATTTATGACGGTTGCAGGGTCACATGATCCCCTTTTGTGGCCTTCTGACAAGCCAAGTCAGTAGGGGAGCATGATTCACTTAATGACCAGGTTACTAAGTGATCAACTGTAGGGATTCAGTTAACAACTGTGGCAAAAAAGATCGTGAAATGGGGCCAGAACTCACTTAACCATTGTTTCACTTAACAGCAGAAATTTTGGTGTCAGCTGTGGCCGTAAGTTGAGGATTAGCTGTACTTTTTTTTATATCAGTAGTACTGAATTAAATTCATGGGAAATAAGGACCAGCCTAAAGTAGAAAAAAGATTTTAAAAAAGATGCCGAATAGAGAACAGAACTGTTTTCTTAAAAATACCTGTGCTTAACGGTAGGAGGCAGTATTTATTTACTTTTTTAAAAAATGGAACTCAAAGGAATGTAGTTGGAACACTATGCCGTTTCCTCATTAAATGCTGGCTGTGTTCACATACTGTGTACACGTGGATTTTTAAAAAAAATTCTGGTTTGGACACTGTAAGGGAATTTTTTTTATGTGCACCTTTGTTTTTTAATACAGTGTTTTTCAACCTTGGCAACTTGAAGATGTCTGGACTTCAACTCCCAGAATTCCCCAGCCAGCATTCGCTGGCTGGGGAATTCTGGGAGTTGAAGTCCAGACATCTTCAAGTTGCCAAGGTTGAGAAACACTGTTTTAATAAAGGCCTATTTACCTGCACTATCGTGTATATTAAGGGCTGAAGGGCCTGAAATAAAATCAACGTTAATCTGGGTGCTGAAATTGTGACCTTTAAGTATGTCAAAATGGTGCTTTGCAATACTGACAGTTGCTTAGCTTGCAAAATGTTACGGGCAAAGAGGAAGTGTGCTCTTAAAGTACATATAAAAATAGCCATGTTGCAACATTTTAGTTAGGTTGGAGGAATGGATAAACTAGCCTCGTTGCTATGCTCAATGGCAGAATCCTGGAAGCAATGTGATTTTGAGGTATATAATGAAATGTTGAATAATGGGAGGGAGGCGTTTGGCCTCAAACCCCTCCCCCCCTTTTGACTGCTTGTCCAATTGACCCTCATTGCAATGTGATTAATGTAAGTGACTTATGTTTGCTATGCTTTACATTCTAATAAACCTCTGAGATGCTTTATGGGGTGTGTTGTCTGTTCAATTGTTATTAAGTGCAGCTATGCTCAATAATTAAGTTTTCCCCCCTCTGACAACACATAGAACAAGCAAATAACCATTTGTGATGGGCAAAGCAGTTCAAAGGAAGTGTTCCAAACTCAAAGCTCCCAATCTCAAAGTCAAAACTGTTTTGATGTTAAAAAACAACTACATTTTTCACAGCCCTCATCATGGCTGGCTTACAAGGAAAAATTCTTCATCTTGAGAAACACAGAACAATCCAAAGAGGATCTCAGGTCTTATTTTCACACATAAAGCCCATAGATGTCAGTTAGACTTATATACGGCTTCATAGGGCTTTCAGCCCTCTCTAAGTGGTTTACAGAGTCAGCATATCGCCCCCAACAACAATCTGGGTCCTCATTTCACCCACCTCGGAAGGATGGAAGGCTGAGTCAACCCTGAGCCGGTGAGATTTGAACCGCTGAACTGCAGATAACAGTCAGCTGAAGTGGCCTGCAGTACTGCACCCTAACCACTGCGCCACCTCGGCTCTGTATTGATGAGCCGAGGTGGCGCAGTATATATATATATATATATATGTATGTATGTATGTATGTATGTATGTATGTATGTATGTATGTATGTATGTATATATGTATGTATGTATGTATGTATGTTGTCCCCCCCGCCCCGCTGCCCCCCCCCCAAACAAACATTTCCGGCATTTATGCTTTACCTGGGACATTATACCAATTCGCTCCGTTAGTGATGCCACGAGGAAAATACTCTTCAGGATATATGTTGTCGCACGGATGGCCCTGGAACATTTCCACATTCTCCTGAAAGAGCAGAATTCGAATTTGGGTTTCATGCCGTTTATTCTTACATTACGCTTGAAATCACAGAGCAACTCTATCATGCAACGAGTTTTTGTTTCTTTATGAGCAGTAGTGTGAAATTAACAGATCACAGGAAGTTCCTTGTGCTCTCAATGTTATAAAAAAGCTAAGCAGGCTAAACCTGTTCGACACCTGGAAGGGAGACAACCGGGAAATCCCAGGGCTTTGTGCTAGACTGAGAAGTTGTAAAGCGTGCCAGATGGAAAAGGTCAGGCGCTCAAGGAAAACAGTATATGTGGATGTGACCGACGTCAGCAGCACCTTATCTTGACCCCAAAGAGACTGAGCTTACATATTCTTAAATTCAGACTGGAAAAATCCAAGTCTTAAGTCATTATGGATTTTTTTTTTAATATCACTTTTCAGCTTCCATCTAAACAGGGTACAAGTACTGGTAAGTAGTTTGTGAATGATTAATTCTAAACCTCCCTTTTTTCCCCTTGTGGATGGTACAGGTAGTCCTCAGCTTATAACAGTTCATACAAAATTACAAACAGCACTGAAAAATGTGACTTATGACCCATTTTTCACACTTACAACCTCTGCAGCACCCTCATGGTCATGTGATCAAAATTTGTGTATTTGGCATCTGATATTTATGACGGTTGCAGGGTCTCGACCTTCTGACAAGGAAAGTCAATGGGGAAGCCAGGTTCACTTAACAACCGGGTTAATAACTTATCAGTTGCAGTGATTCACTTAACGACTGTGACAAGAAAGGTTGTACAATGGGGCAAAAGTCATTTAACAAATATCTCCCTCAACAACAGAAATTTTGGGCTCAATTATGGCCGTACATTGAGGACTACCTGTATCTGAAAATAAAAATATGTGAAAAATTACACCTCTTTATCCCAACATTAATCCAGTATACCATTCTCTTGCAATTTTAACTGAATAATCCTGTGAGACAGGAAAGGCTACGTGAGACTCAGGATCACCCACCAAGCTTCATAATTGTCACAGAGTCCCTATTTAAAATTAAATTTAAAAAATTACAGCTTTCATTCCCTAAAATCTAAGCAACCTGTTGGTGCAAATGTAACAGAAGGAAACCTAGCAGGAACTACAATCAAGATAACCTGATATTTTTTTATATTTTTTTTGCAGAAATAAATAAAACCAGAAAATTGGTTTTGAAAGTGTTGACTTGAGTTTATTCAGATCACACTGTTTCTATCATTATTCTCCAGGTACTTGGAGAGCAGGCCCTCTTGTAACATTCTTGTATGTGCAACTAACAATTCACTTTTTTTTTTTAGAACTTTAGTGCCTTCCAAACATTTTGCAATAAATTTTCCAGGATGCCCCGGTCAGTCACTGGGTTTACACTTCCCTTTACTATATATCATTCATTTCTGGATTTATAAAATAATTACAGTGGCTGGTTTCAGAATGACATTAAGTCACAAATCTGAGGAGCAAATTTATTCCACAAAGCCACATCCAGGTCATAAAATGTTAAGAGGCAAAGTCCTTTCAGAAATTGCCAGAAAATTCTATTTTTTTTTTTGGAAGGAGCAAGAAGAAAAACTGTATTTAACTGATCCAATGTAATTTCAATTGAATTAATTCAAATCTACATTTGGCCCTAACCCTATCAACTTCTTTGTTCTTTGTTCTTTTCTTTTTTCCTTTTGGAATTTGGCCTCCACAAAAGTCAAACTGAAAAAAGTTGTTCACCCACGCTGTGTGCACCGTGATTGCAAAGCACAATGGCTAAGCTAACATATCATGTTAAATAAAGATTTCATTATGGTTTGATGGAGAACTTCTTAATCTTTGTGATATTGCGAACCCCCTAAAAAGATAAATGAATTTGTGTGAAACTCTCTGCCCTGCCCTGAATAAAACAAATGATTCATTTACAGTTAGAGCAAAGAAATATATTCTTTACAAAGGGGACAATTTTCATCACATTCTAGAGTCTGTCAATATTATTTATTTTACGTACTGCAATGATTAGCAAGGACTCCTACTTATTAATATAAACAAAGCAACCGGAAAAGCAAAGGTCCCAAAGGTGCTTTTTTCAAGAGGCAAGTGGACTTTCTGGTTTCTCTTTGAAGACATTTTGCTTCACATCCCAGAAGCTTCTTCGGCTCTGACCGGATGGTCGGGAAGGGAAGGATTTATACGCCTTGCAGACAGCTGATCATTTGCATCCTTTTTAGAGGGTCACTGAGGCCACTCGGAGGTTTATCTGTGTCTTCAAGGTCACCTGAATGGTGCAAATGGGTGTGGAGCCTTCTTGGAACTGCTGAAAGGACTGTGTTGTAGACTGGAGATAGATGATATCGTATCCCCCCCCCCTTTCTGTTGAGGGAGGGCTGTTCAATTTGGACATAGATGGCTTCTTTGACCCCTCTTTCAAACCAGTGTCCCGCTCTATCCAAAATGTGGACTTTAGAGTGGCCTGTATCTTTTAAATGCAGATGGGCTGCTGGAATCTAGTCAGATTCAGAAGAATGCAAATGACCAGCTGTCTGCAAGGAGTATGAATCTTTCCCTTCCCCACCATCCAGTCAGAGCTGAAGAAGTTTCTTGGATGAGAAGTGAAATGTCTTCAGAGAAAAACCGGAAAGTCCAGTTGCCTCTTGAAAAAGCACCTTTGGGACAACCATGGCGAATTTCCATAGATGAAACAACAACAATAGCATCTTCCAGAAAGCCCTTCTAACAGATAATGCCATTGGCTTATTATGCTATTATGTATTGCTCAATTTTAGCTGCATTGCCTTTTAATTCTTGTAGGTATCTTACTGTGGATGCTTTATACATACTATGAGCTATATAACTGCATTTCGTCTGCACAAGCCTGACAGCTTAAAAAAATGTAGCTTCTCTTAAATTCCTTGTAACACCCAGGAATCACAACCCAGATACCACCGTGTGTGATAAGTAAGCCAGTGGATCTCAGAGGTTCTAGGATCCACTGGAGACACCTTCCAATAATTGTTACCTTGGCATAGGCAAGAGCTAGCTGTTGAAAAACAGCATCATCGGGGGATTTACTGTATGTGGCGACTCCTAGCCGATCGTCATCATAGGGGTAGTTAACCACCAGAGATCCTGCGAAGTGCGGGGAAAAAAAGCTTTCAGGATTTTATTACACTGAGTAAATTGATAGTAACATAAAAGGCAGTTGTTCCACCACCACAGTAAAGAATAATACTATTTGCTTAGATTTCGCAACCAGCCATAAGACTAATGTAGGTAAATAAAGACAACAATGACTAAAAAATCCAGCTAGGGGAATTCATCAATAGGTGGCAAGACAGCACCTGCTGTTACTTATTCTTAAAATTCAAGAGCCAATACAGAGGAAATATACTCATTAAACCCCCCAAAACCAAAAAGGGGGAAACTGGTCCTTTCAGAAGAACTATACAAAAACCAGGGTTGTGCATACTTTAAAAATAATTCTGTTTTAATAAATGCAATACAATTAATTTGATTTAATTACATTTTAAGTTGCCCAGAATCCCTTTGGACAGTGAGATGGGCAGCGTATGAATTTAAGAAACAATAAATGATAAATCAATCAATCAGCGTTCTTTTCAATGCAATTTTAATCATTTTCAAAGCAACCCTAATAAGAGTACGTGTGTTGAATCTGAACACTTCTGTCAGGCCTGCAGTCATATTCCTTTTAGGATCTTTGGCCTGCCACACATTCTATTATTTTACTATGCTGTTTCATTAGTGGGGAATTGGGAGGGGGAATAGTAAGGAGTAGAATGTGTTGTTGCCAAAATAAAACATTCCTTTCTAGAAAGCCACGGTTATCCTTTGTCTCTCCACCTCTGCACCTGACCGGAATTGGATGGGTGGAATTTCCAGCGTGGCAGTGGAAGATTGGACCATGTGGTGGACTTGGGGGTGTGGAGGGGGGGGGCAAGATCATGACCTTTCAACTGGGTGGGAAACCCAGGAAGCTTTCCGATTCGGGTTTTCCACAGATGTACCGACGTGTCTCAAATTGGTACCAAATTTGGTATTGATGTACCAAATTGGAACTTTCATTTCCCTTTATTTGTACGCCGCCCTTTTCCCTGGGGGGACTCAGGGCGGCTCACAGTTCAAAAAGGGGGGGGGGGAAAGATCTGCTTTGAACTCTGATTTAATTTTGGATGATATTTGGAGCGCTGACAACTTTTAAAAAATTATTACAGGCTCTGCTTTGGGTGATCTTGGCCAGCAATCCTAGCTTGTAAGCTATCATCAGATCAAATTATGTAGTGAAAACCCTTTTCCATGCATTGGTAAGTTTTCCTGCAGTGAGGCCTCGGGCTTATTGTGCCTAGAATAAAAGTGCTGTACATTTCCACCCAAGCCCGTCTGCATTCCTCTTTACCTCCATGCAAATTTGCCGATAGCACAAAAGGGTAGGTCTTCAGCCAGTTCATCACAGCTATGGTCTCTGGCTGCAGGGGTTCGGTGATACGGACGAACTGATCTGGAAAGTTCCGATTCAAATCGTAGTTGTTGCTGTTGTTTCTTCCGGAAACTCCTGTCACGTCCCCTGAGAAACAGAAGAGAGCCTGGTTGAACCATCTGTGCTTTGTAGCGATGATCAATATCTATCCTTCCTGCACACAAAATTTAACAGATGAACAGAGCTGGAAGGGACCTTGTAGGTCATCTAGTCCAGCCCCTGGCCCAAGCAGGAGACCCTACACCATTTCTTCAATTTGTACTTCTAAGTGAGCAAAGCAAGAGACATAGTTTTTTTTTTTCTCTGTAATCCTCCTTTACCAAGAGATGTCATAATTATCAAGGGAGAAGTGAAAACTTTACAGGTAGTCCTTGACTTATGACCAGAATTGAGCCCCAAAATTTCTGTTGTCAAGCGAGACGTTTGTAAAGTGAATTTTGCCCCATTTTACGATTTCTCGTAAGTGAACCACTGCAGTTATTAAGTTAGTCACAAGGTTTTTAAGTGAATCTGGCTTCCCCGTTAACTGCTCATCAGAAGGTCGCAAAAGGGATCACTTGACCCTGGGACACTCCAAGCGTCATAAATGTGAACCAGATGCCAAGCCAAGGATTTTGATCAGGTGACCATGGGGATGCTGCATCAGTTGCAAGTGTGAAAAATGGTCCTGTCCCTTTTTTTCAGTGCCGTTGCAACATTGAACTGTCATTAAATGAACTGTCGTAAGTCGAGGGCTACCTGTATTCATCTCAGAAACTTTAGAAGTTCTGCTTGTGGAGAACTACCTAATTGTATGAAGAACCACAATTTGTTCTTTGTGTTGCTGCAGTATGCCTTTGGCCCCAAGCCATTACAAACATTTATAGAAAGAATTCAAGGTGAAGCCGAACAAGCTACTGTTCAAACCCCAAGTTGTGGCTTGCCAAACATGGCATCCGTTATTGTCAAATTTGGTCTCTTTCTTTCATGAATGACCCAGCTTTCATTGTTTCATCTTTCCACGGCCCCTATATCATGGCTCCTGCACTAATAAATGCTAAGCCTTCTTTTCTATGGAGATTCTTAATCATCCAGGCCATGATTCAAAAGGCTTTCTTGGTTTTTTTTCCCCCTTGAAACTATTTAAATTCTCATTCAAGAAGCTTCTTCAGAATTGCTTTTCCAAAAGGCAACTGGATTTTCTGGGTGGTGGTGGTGGTGTTTCCCTTGAAAACCTTTTGCTTCTCATCCAACAAGTTTTTTCAGAACTGAAGAAGCTTTTTGGATGAGAAGCAAAAGGTTTTCAAGGGGCGCAGGCAAGAAAATCTGGTTGCCTTCTGAAAAAAATACCTTTGGGACACTAAACCTCCTTTCTAACCGTGCTGTTTGTTTGCTCTTGCGCAAACCGCGCGAATCATGCAGGATTCCCATCAGGTCAGGCAGGAAGGGCATTGTATGGGTCTCGTATGATTAGGCAGGCATCCCCAACCCCGAATCCGTGAACTGGTGCCAGATTGCGGCATGCCAGAAAATGGGCTGTGTAAAGAAGTAAACATCCCCCATCTATGGGATGCAGACAGCACACAAAACCACACCACCTTCGGTCCGTGGAAAAACCTTTCTTCACATAACCGGTCCCTGGTGCTCAAAGGTTTGGGGTGTGGGGACTTCTGTTAAGGAGTTCCATGTGAATCGGACCCAGGGAGTGAGCCTTTTCTACTGTGGCACATCATGCAGCCGAAGTGGCGCAGTGGTTAAATGCAGCACTGCAGGCTACTTCAGCTGACTGCAGTTCTGCAGTTCGGCTGTTCAAATCTCACTGGCTCAAGGTTGACTCAGCCTTCCATCCTTCCGAGGTGGGTGAAATGAGGACCCGGATTGTTGTTGGGGGCGATATGCTGACTCTGTAAACCGCTTAGAGAGGGCTGAAAGCCCTATGAAGCGGTATATAAGTCTAACTGCTATTGCTATGCACCTTGAGGCAAAACCTGACCTGATCCAACTGGCCTTCCAGAGACATCTTAAGGCATGGTTTTCCCCAACAGGCCCTATATCCCTTAGGAACAGAAATGGGTCTATGATGTATGGATTTTTCAACATCGTCCCAAGTTATATACAGGTTTCCTATTTTTATGGTTCTTTTAAGATGTGGTTTTATTTTTCTGTTTTTATTGCAGGCCACACAATCACATTCATGAGATGGGCAGCTGTAAAAATTTAATAAGTAAGATTATAACTGCCAACTCGTAATGCCACCCCTTTTTAAAATTTATTGCTTATCACCAATCCTCCATTGTTTTAGGGCTGCATTCAGTTTTTTTCCTTTGAAGTTAAGCAGACAACTAAGATTTAAAGACTATTTTCCATTCAGCTATTTAATTTGCTAATAAAATGATATTTATCGAATTTTGAAACTGCTCATCTCCCTCACACAGGGACTCCGAGCAGTGTCCACCTAAAGTATGAAAACATAAACAAAATGTACATAAAAATTAAAAGAGGCGAAGAGAATTAAAATTCTACATTAAAAGTTAATTAAAAGGTGGAGGGAGGGCCCTCAGGGCGCTAATCAATCCTACATCAGCATGCTTCTCTGTGCACCCCTAGGGAGGCCATAAAGCCATGCTTTTATGCCTTTCTCGAAGGCCTCACCTCTGGGAAGAGAATATTCCACAGGGCAGGGGCAATGGCACAGGCGGATTTCATCCTGGACCTTGCCAGCTGGAATTCTTTAGCCGACGGATCTACAGCATACCTCCCCTGCCTGCCTGGGCTGATGTAAACTTCCACTTCCTTTCTCTAGTGCTTTGCGGAGTTAAACCACAAAAGCAGGATGAAATATTGCTTAATGTAAAATGCCTGAATGTAAAATGCCTGATCCTCTAAAATGATCACCAAAAGTCTGTAAAGATTCTCAGTCATCCAGGTCATGGTTGTCCCAAAGGTGCTTTTTCAGGCGGCAGCTGGACTATTCAGACCATTCCCCACTATTCTGTCAGAGCTGAGGAAGCATCTTGGATGAGAAGTGAAACGTCTTCAAAGAAAAAACAAGGAAGTCCAGTTGCCTCCTGATGAAACAGCACCTTTGGGATATCTTATCACCACTTCCCTAAACTACTGCAATGCACAGCACTAAATGCACTTGAAAATTGCATTTGATCCAGAATGCAGCAGCTCATATGCTAACTGGCATCCATCACTGGCAGGTTCGCACATTTGTGTCACTGGCCCTGCACTGACTCCTGACAGACCTTCAAATGCAATTTAAAAGTGTGGGTTTGGACATATAAAGCACTCTGAATCTTGGCACACAGGTGTCTCCAGGATCAGACTCTGAACAGAATCAGCCTGCTTAGTAATGTCTGATTTCCAAGAAGTAAAAAGTCTCACTCAAGATCAACTGCTAAACCACTTCTGCACTGTGCCTGGTGCACATGAAAATGGCCACAAAGGGTCAAACTAAGCTTGAGAACGTCCTTTCTTCTGTAATATGAGATAAATGAAGTACAATAAAGAAAAATTAGGAAACAAGCACAGGGATGAGTCAAGGAAAAGTCTACTCTGGGCTAAAACACAGAATAGAAAGGGGTCTCTTTATGTACATTATGATTAAAGTTACCTATCAGAAAAAACCCGAAGCCGTTTGCCTTATAAAACCACCCCCTTTCATTGGCCAACGCCTTTACTAGAAGGGTAAGAAGAAAGCTGGCATGCAAGGCTACCTTCTACAGATTTCTCATAGCCATCAGGGTTCATCGATGGCATGATATGGATCCGAGTCTTTTGGATCAAGTCGGTCACTTCAGGATTGGTTCCGTAGTTTTTGCAGAGGTACTCAATGAGGTTGAGGAGCAACTCCCTTCCTACCACTTCATTGCCGTGCATATTGGCAATGTACTTGAATTCTGGTTCACCTGGAGGAGGAACAGAGATGCTTAGTTTAGCCATCGCACTTGGCAGTCTGTCTACTCCACAGGAAGGACGTCTAGAAGCTGAGATAGATCATACGAAGATGGAGAGAGGGAGGGAGGAATGATAGACAGACAGACAGAGACCATAAATAGATATATAATAGTTAGACAATACAAAGATATAGAAATAGATGATAGATGGAAGGATGGAAGAAAGAGAGAGAGGGCGGAAGGGGGGAGGGAGAGAGAGGGAAGAAGGGGGAGGGAGGGAGAGAGAGAGAGAGAGAGAGAGATTTCAGTTCTCTCTCCCTGTTTGATTCAGATGTTAACATGATCTGAAACCACCATTCACAGCCCACCAAATGAATCCAAGAGCTGCTCGTGCCACATGGGTTATAGCAGTGGTGGGATTCATAATTTTTTACTACCGGTTCTGTGACCGTGGCTTGGTGGGCATGGCTTGGTGGGCGTGGCAGGAGAAGGATACTGCAAAATCCCCATTCCCTCCCAATCAGCTGGTACTCAGGAGGCAGAGAATAGATGGGGGCAGGGCCAGTCAGAGGTGGTATTTACTGGTTCTCCGAACTACTCAACATTTCCGCTACCCGTTCTCCAGAACTGGTCAGAACCTGCTGAATACCACCTCCGGGTTACACAAGACACTTAGACAATCTTCAAATGTATAAACAAGTACCTTATAAATGCATACCTACGTATCTAATGTTTTGGAATTGTAATTTTTTTTTACATTTTTTTTTACAATTAACATGTATTGCTTTATTTCTTTAATTAGGCCCAAACAAATGGTCTATAATGTTAACAGAACCTATAATGGACATAAGTGAAAGTCATTTGGCCCAAAGAAGACTCTAGTAAAAGCCATTTGAAATTATTGGCAAAACTTCAAAATTGAAACTGAAGAGTCAAACTAAAATCCAAACAAAACAAAATGGCTATTACAGGATAAATATATAATAATAATAATAAAAATTCGACCATCTCGTTTATGAGGAAAGATTACAGGACGCTGGTCTTTCTACCTTTGAAAAATGGTAACTAAGTTAACAGACCTGATGAAAGTTCGTAACACTGGGGAGAAATATTTCCCCCTTTTTTCAAAATACTAGTATTTAGATCAGGGGTGTCAAACTGGTGGCCCGCGGGCCTGACGCATCAAACACAGGCAACGCCCACCCCCAGCGCTGTGAATGGGAAAAACATCGTGAAACATCATGCAACATGACACAGGGAGTTTGACACCCCCTGATCTAGATCATGCAGCAAAAACTACAGAATGGGAAATTACCTGCTTCGTGAATGCCTGGGTTATCCGATATCTCCATGGCGTACAGTTCCCTTTGCTCCACTGACTTGCCCACCGAGTAGAGCCGGGTGATGTTTGGGTACTCAGTGGCAAATTTCCTCAGAAAGATACCCATGTCAGGGAAGTGGTGGTGGCGAAAATCATCCGGCTGGATCACCTGGAGAGCAGAGGTTGTCCTGTTTACAGCAGTGGTAGTTGCTGCACTGTCAAGAGAGTCGCTGGTGGTTATCAGAGCTTCCTTGGTGGGACTGGAAGTCAACACTGTGACTACAGGGTGCAAAGAAAAGTCCACGACAGTTGCATTTTCTTCCTTCACTTCGACGTTCTCCGTGGTGACTGGCAGGTAACTGATGGGGAAAAAAAGGCAGAAGAATATGCTTTTAGGCGGGCATTAGCTTCGCCTGGCTTAAGAGCATCCCTAATAGAATTTATTTTAATTCTATTACTAAGTTAGTCCCCGACTTACAACAGTTCGTTCAGTTACTGTTCAAAGTCACAACGGCACTGGAAAAAGTGACTTAGGAACGTTTTTCACAGTTACGACCTTTGCAGCCTCCCCATGATCATGTGATCAAAATCCTGGTGCCTGGCAATTGCTTCATATTTACGACCGTTGCTGTGTCCCAGGTGATCAACCTTTATAACTGCCTGACAAGCAAAACCAATGGGGGAACCGGATTCACTTAATCACCAAGTTACTAACATACCAGCTGCAGGGATTCACATCACAATTGTGACAAGAAAGGTCGTAAAATGAGGCAAAATTCACTTAACAAATGTCTCACTTAACAGAAATTTGGGGCTCCATTGTCGTCATAAGTCAAGGATAACCTGTATTCATCTGGAATATCATTCCCATTTTCTTAGTGAAAAAAATAAGACCAAATAGCAGCGTTATTATTTCTCAACGAACCAAAATCAAGGGTCCCACCTCAAAGCCCCATTTTTATGGCTGCTTAATTGCAAACCTCAGGCTGGCAGTGCAGCTGTTCCAAATCCTTCACTCGATTCCCCTTAATAAAGGGAAACATTCTTAACAAAGAAACATTGAAGGTAGGCCTAATCCTCATGGAACTAGAGCCAAGGTGGCGCAGTGGTTAAATGCAGCACTGCAGGCTACTGCTAGATCAGCAGGTCAGCGGTTCAAATCTCACCGGCTCAGGGTTGACTCAGCCTTCCATCCTTCCGAGGTGGGTAAAATGAGGACCCAGATTGTTGGGGGCAATATGCTGACTCTCTGTAAACCGCTTAGAGAGGCCTGAAAGCCCTATGAAGCGGTATATAAGTCTACTGCTATTGCTATAACTACTGTCGTTTCCTGCTTTTCTATGTGCCTGTTTTATATGACATGCCTGCTTAGTATATGGCAAAATAAGACAAAGCTTCGTAATGTTCCCATCAAGCAGTTCGCTACTAGAAGAAACTACACCAAAGAGAATGAACATGTCGATGCCAGCTCCATATACTTTACCCTGGGACAGAAGCTGTGATATTATAGGTCCCAGGCACCAACAGTCTGTAATAGTCACCAAACTGTCTGGTCGTAATGTTGTGAGCAATCCCAGCCACAGCAATGGTTGCATTTTCCAAGGCAGCACCACTGACCGAATCTCTCACGAATCCTTTAATTCCAATGTGTACCTGTATTAAATAAAATGGGAATTAGATCCAGAACACGTTGTAAACATTTTTTTTATTATCATGAGGCTACATTATTCCTCTCATATTCAGTAACTTGCTAATTTCATGCTAAGCAATCTGTGCAATATTCTTTTTTTTTCCTCACCCAAGGAAAGTTGCAGGGTGCTGTTAAGCTTGCGCACAAAAACGAAATAAAATAAGGAATATAACAAGAAAAAATTGGCAGAGAATGTCATGGATTTTTATCAGCCATTTTAGACTTATTTTCCTGTAACCAAGGGATTGTTTCTGTCACAGCTACTGAAACGGAACACAGGCTGTCTTTCAAAAAACAAAATGCCAAGAAAAACAAAGAGGACAGTTGTGCGTGTTTTGAGTCATGCTTGTAGAAGCCAAAAGATGAATCAACTCAGTGCAATCTTACAGATAAACATGCCATTTTTGTGCAATGCTTCTATCAAAATGCTTCACTCAAAACAGATGAATTCATGTGGCTTTAGAATATAAAATTAGGTATAAGAAGGTACGTAAAGCACAACGTTATTTATTGCTAGGGCTATTGACCAGAACTTGAATAGACATTCATGTGGCAACTGGCAGGTATAAGAGGGAATGTTGCATTAAAATATTTGTTATCTAATATTATTGTGTTACTTTGTACTAATTTCACATTCAACATTATTTACCATTCATTAATAAAATTACACAAATGAGACTAGAAGACTTGTCTTTCTTCATCATGCCATTTCTTCTTTGATGTGATGTAACTATCTAATAATGTGTTGTCATTTCGTAGTGAGGCAGTAACCTATTTTTTTATACCTTGGTGGGGTTGGACATATCATTTCATAAAAGAACTAGAGAAAGAGCCGATATTAAGAAGCCCAGGAGTAAAGTGAAAGAATTTCTTCCACAGCTAGAAGACTGAGGAAGGTGCCGATAAATTTATGGCCAATTGCTGTGATTTATGCAAAGTCAACTATTGATTTATGAGGACATGGCTTGACAGCATCCTCACCGGACTCCTCATGGGAAATATGCAACACTATGCCTTTTATTTATTTATTAAATTTTTATCCTGCCTTTATTACTTTATAAGTTACTCAAATAAAGAGACGCGTTTGTTGAGATGGGTAGCATACAGGTTTGATAGATAAATAAATAATACTAATTTCTCCTCTTTTTTCCCCACAACCACCATCCTGTGAGTTGAACAGGAGCCAAGGTGGCGCAGTGGTTAAATGCAGCACTGCAGGCTACTGCTAGATCAGCAGTTCAGCGGTTCAAATCTCACCGGCTCAGGGTTGACTCAGCCTTCCATCCTTCCGAGGTGGGTAAAATGAGGACCCGGATTGTTGGGGGCAATATGCTGACTCTCTGTAAACCGCTTAGAGAGGGCTGAAAGCCCTATGAAGCGGTATATAAGTCTACTGCTATTGCTATTGCTATTGAACTGGGCTAACAAAGAGGGACTGGCCCAAAGTCACCAGCTGGCTTTCATGCCATGTCAGGACTAGAACTCCCTATTCCCTGGTTTCTATGCTAGCACCTTAACTAAACTGGCTCTCTTTCAGCAAATGTGTTTTATGCATGGTCCTAAATATTTCTGAAAAAGATGAAAAAGGAAAAGATGTATATCACTATACCCTGGCAGAGTGTATTATCAGAACAAGCTCAGGCAGGTTTCATATGCTGCTGCAATCTATGCCTTAAGCCATTTGGTTTAAAAATAAAGACCTTCTCCTCAGGGAACTCAGATGAAAGAAAACTATTTCCATGCCTAAAGGATTTCGTGCAACAGATTTAGATACCTGAGTGCTCTGCTCTCAGTGTGTGACAGAGTGAGTAATTCCCTGAGACCTGTAAAGAACGGTAATGCTGAAAACAGTGACAAATCATGATCTGTCCCTGTTTTAATTGCTGCAATTTTGGGAATAATTTTAGTTTATGCACAACAGTCAAATGACAGGCGCAGGATGGATGAAAGCTAACTTTTCTTTTATCTCCTCTGATATCAAAAGGTGTTTCCTATGCAATTATAATTATTGAAAAGAGAAAATTATCAATGCTGTTGCTGATATATGAGCAGCTCAACTTTGCCAGCACTCTGTGCTACGTTCAAAAAGGACAAATGACTCCTTAAGCAGTTAATCCTTTAGTCTAATCTGGACAACACCCTAAACCATTTTATTGTATGCAACAACATTTCATTTTAATGTATGCTGATTGGTGTACATTCAAAGTGATAAGAAAGTTATTCTAAATTCTAACCACAGATTAGCTCCCATCCCCAAAAGGATACCGATTGTGAGTCACAGCCACCAAAGTGATGAAGTTTCTAGGATTAGAATACAATAACCTGAACTGTAAAACCATGGAATGGCTTAATATACCATGTCTGTATATTTAGTGGTTGGCTCCATGATCAGCCATTCTTTAATCAGACCTTGAAAGGTAGGGCTTGCATATACTTGACTCTGATACAGCTAGTCCTCGACTTACAACAGTTCATTTTGGGACCATTTGAAGTTACAGTGGCACTGAAAAAAGTGACTTAATTAACCTTTTTCATGCTGATGACCATTGTAGCATCCTGATGCTCATGTGACTTAATGTCAGCTGGATGTCTAGTTTCCTAATGTATGCTCGCTCTCAGCTGCCAAAGAAAGGGGGGGAGGGGGCGTTGAGCATTTGGGATGGGGGGAGCGAGCCATCCCATGAGAACTGGAAGAGAGGTTTGCACTCACGCATGCTGAGTGGAGTTGTTTATACTTCGTCAAGGCTAACCATCCTGAGACTCCAGAGGCGAGAAATACCTGCAGAGGAGCTTTCCCATAATATCTTACTGGTTGTTGGTTGGTCTCTTGGTGCTGGGACCCCGGGGAGAGGGACTTGGGGTGACTTTCAATGTGTAACTTTCAGGCAGCTTGTTTCAGATCTTGCCTTGTTTTTGCTGCTATCAGTTCGTTCTTAGTAAAAGTACCGATACCTTTTCTCTAAATCAATGGAGTCGGGGGGTTTCTTTCTTAGGGTTTGAAGGGAGGCATCCCTGACATTTACATTCAAACATGTGGCAACCGACTCAGATTTATCGTGGTTGTGTCCCGGGATCATGTGATCCCCTTTTGCAACCTGAGTAGCAAAGTCAATGGGGAAGCCAGATTTACCATGTGACTAACTTAACAACTGAAGTGATTCACTTAACAATGGTGGCAAGAAAAGTCGTAAAATGAGGCAAAACCCACTTAACAAATTTCTCTCTTAGCAACATAAATATTGGGCTCAATTGTGGTCGTAAGTTGAGGATTACCTGTAATCAATAGCTGAATACAAGCAGTACCATTTAGTCTGATATGTGAATAATTACCAGGGTTGACTTTAGATATGAAGGAGAGATCAGGACAGGAAGTAACTTTGAAAGAACTTCGTGTAACTCTTGAGATAAAGTATTTTTAAGATACTTGAATATTTCTGAGCACACACAGTCAGCTACAGTGAAAAATCTGAGAGAATTTAGATAATATAAGTGACACTGGATAAAGCTTGTGAAGATCCACCAGTCCACCATTTACTCTGGGCAAATGAAGGAAAAGGAACTTGAGTGAGGGGGGGGGGATTACTTATTCCCTGCTTAGTTGGGTAATTGTTAAATGTGTTAAATGTGAAACTGAGACAAAGATCTGATCAACACAAATCTGATTATTGCTTGCTTAGCCATTAATTTAATAAATATGATACGGTTAACTGAAATTACAAAACTGCTAAAACCAAACACACTTATTATTTACAGCTTAGTCTAGATCTCTAAACCAAAGTCTTTTTGTGATTTGAAACAAAGAAATTCAAACATGGATCAGTGACACTTCCTTCTCTTTAAATATTGCCTGAATTTTGATGTACCACAATTACATTTTCTCTTATTTCATTTGGTACGAATCATCAGCTTTATGTGTGTCACAAAATAATAATACCAACATTAAACTGTGTACTTGGTCCAATATATGAGTCAAAAGGGATTAGGCAGAGCTGACATTCTGACAAACAAGAAGCATATTCAAAATCTACAGGCAAAAAAAGCCCAGACCGAGATGAATAAAGTCTTTTCATTTTCCAGAACAAAGACAGACTCAAATATACATGGATTGTTTTGCTGACATAGTCAAGAAGAGAGTTAAAGTCACATCTTACTTTTTCAATGAAAGTGAACAAAGATTCCCGGTTATTCAGCCATTCTTGCTCAAGCTGAGAAGCTGGTGGGTACTTGCAACAGGAAAGTTCAAATGTGACCTCAAAGCAGTTAGCCCAAAGATAGTTATAATCTTGCATTCCACCTAAGGAATTTAAAGAAAGAATCATGAAATAATTAAGCAAAGAACAATCTGTTGCATCAACAGACTTCTCTTCACATGATTTCAAATCAGCATTTTTCAATAGGCAGGAAAACCCAGTTGAAACCAGTTTCAACTTTCAAAGAAACAAAGGACCATTTAGGAGAAGCCAGATAGGGGTCTGCTACTTTAAAAATAACAATTGGAATTTTGAGATCATGCAACTTCCTTATTTGTCATATGTGGTCATGTTTACAAAAAAAAACCTTAACAGGTTAATATATAGGAGTCCTGATTTTTCATTATTTCTGAGGCATTTTATTATACTCATCTTCCCTTTTTATTCTTCAGTAGATCAATATGATGCTTAGAATTGGACTAACCTTTCAATTCTACCATATTATTTAAATATTTGATAATTTAAATGTATTTAAATACCTTATTGATATAATTTTCATTTCACTCAAAGAAGGGTGGGATTGTAGGTAGGTAGGTGGGTAGATAGATAAGAGATAGATAGACAGACAAACATATACATACACTCTTCTTTTGAAAAATTAATAGTAAAGTGTATCTCTCTCCCCATTTTTATCATTATTATACTCCTATTTAGTAGGTTAAGCTGTACCTACCCAAAAAATGTACCTATCCAAAGTCCCAAAGAAAGTTAAGAACTTGAAAAACAAGTTCCCTGTTCCAAAGTTAATTTAACATGACATTAGCTCTTAAGGTTAGCAAAATAACTTTTCTAGATTTCAAAGCAGGAGTGCCAAATTCGGTGGCAGAAAGGTAAACAGATGAAGGGGCACCCTGCACAAATACAAAATTTTCTCTTGGCATGCAAAGTCATATAGCAAATCCTTGTTCTTCGCACATTTAAAATACAATGTGAAAAAATATATACAGGTAGTTCTCATTTAGCGATTGCCTCATTTAGCAACCATTTGCAGTTCCAGCAACGCTGAAACTTATAATAGTCAAACAGCTAGAAAACAGACACAGATCTCTGTTTTTACAGAGGACAACTGTGGTGGGATTACTATATGCTCAAAAGTGGAAAAGTTCAATACTACCCACAATGCAGGAATGGACGGTGAAAATGATGGAATTTGCACAGATGGCTAACTTGACTTCATTGATCAGAGAAAAGACAATATATTTGTGACTGGAAAACTTTTATAGATTTTTTTGCACGAAATTAAAAAAAACACACCACACTTTGTGATTTTGATGATTAGGGAAAAAAATCTAGATAATGGAAATAATCACGATGTTTTGCAATCATAACAGTAAGAGATAACTTTGCAACTACACAGTCTCAGTTCTCCAGGTCATGGTTGTTCCAAAGACCTGGCTAAATCCAGACACCAAGCCAGAATGCTAGATGAGCTTAATATAGGTGTGCCTGGTTTAATGTGCTCAGAGTATTTTAGTGTTGTGTCTTACGTCTAGAATGGTAGGGATTTCATTATATTGTTTCAATTTTCAATTGTTAGGCTCTCAGAATTCATATCTAAGATGGACAGTGGGAATTTTCCAAGTAGATGATAGGCTTCATGTAACATGGGAAACTGTCTAAAGGACTTAAAGAGGTACTGTAAATACCACAGTGCCAAGGAAGATTTTTTCTTAAGCAAACACACAAAAGTTTTGAAGTTCACAGCTACTAACAGATCTGCTTATAAAAGTGAGGAGTGCCAGTTTGTCACATTATTATTATTTTAATGAAGAGAGAAACAGATTGCAAGAAGGTTTAGCCAATAAATGCTGTGAAGTATATAAAAAGCAGGAATCAGGAAACATGGTTGGGAACCGCTGATCTCTGCGATATACATTTTTTTAAAAGAACTACAATTTAAGAAAGCATTGCATAAGAAAAAGAAGTAGAAGGAAAAAGCAAAAGAGAAAAAAAGATCCAGAAGCTATAAGTTTTGTTTCAATTATTATTACCACTGCCATAAAATATAGCAGGGATGTGACACTGATGTTTTATGAGTTTTAGGTTTGTGATATTTTAATATTGTTCTTGTTAATTGTCAGATGTTGTGAATAACAGCAGTATACTTTTAAAAAGTTTCCCATCAGAAGCCTTATGATAATTGATGAGGGATTGTGGGATTTTTATTTCAAAATACCTGGAGGGCATCACAATGCTTGTTATATATAAAAACATGCATTTTCCTGTTATGATTTCAAAGAATTAATCGACAATTCATAGTTTTCTACCTAACAGATGTATTTGTAAATGCAAAAAAAGGTTCCTGCTTCTTCAAGGATATCCTGGTTTGAGCTGAGTAATAATTTTACCTTTTACAACTATTTACTCATTCTATTTCCTTGTATGGTACATTAAACCCAGCAATTCTTGTACATATAATTAGTTCATATCTTATTCTACTATTTGGGTGTGTTCGCTATGATGAAAGAGAGAGAGAAATGGGGGCTATAACAGAAAAAGAAGATAATGATTGCTGATAAAAAGAGATGGTTTTATTTAAATAAGACATTTGGCCAGTGTAAAAATCTGCTGACTGAATTATTAAATTTTAAATTATTAAAATTAAATCATTAACTTTATTAGGATAAAAAGTTATTTTTCTCATTAGATCTGACATTTACCTATCTTACTTATAACAAAATTACTGAAGTCCTTATATAAAACTATTAACAGGCATAATTCATGGCTTCAAAATACTATTTCTTTTCCATTGATAACAATGAACTAATTTTATTTTGATAATTAGACTTAAATGTGGTTGTTTAATTGGTTTATCACTAATTTAAATGAAGTTATTGAAAAAGAAATCAGGATAGTTAGATATAGAGCATTTAATTAGAATAAGAAAAGTATGCTTCTTTAATCCAACATAATTAAAAGAATAATATAAAGAGTCTCTAAATCCTAAATCAAAACACTTGGCAACAAGTCATACTTAATGCAATCCATTCTTAATTTAATCAAATTTATAGGCTAAATTAAAGCTACCATTTCTAGGCAGCTTACAAAATGTAAAACAATTATATTATTTAAACTTTAATAGAAAATGGTCAAGACACCCCCACCTCCACCCCCACAAATGCATAAAGACAATAAAACCAACTGCAGAATTGCAAAAAAAGAAATCAGGAATATATAGGTTGACATAAGAAATGTCTATTGCATAAGAAATCAACTACCAAACACATCCTGTACAGATATTTTTAAACATTATTTCAGTTAGATCTTAGATGTTCTTTTGTGATGCTGAATGTATTTTCAGGATCACAACTTGTACTTGTACTTGTACTTGACGCCTCTTCACCCATCATGGGTATAGGCGACTTCCATGGAAATTTGACGCCACTGTATACGGCGATCCATGGAAGCTGTTTCGGCTGGATATACCCAAGGGGACGCCAGTCCCAAGGGTCGACAGAGCCCGATTGGTGGGAACGGGGGGCACCACGTGAAGGCCGGGTCAGGATCACAACTAATTTTAACTAATTGAACATACTTGTTCAGCTGCTATACCAAAGCTAACTACTGGCATAACATGTAGTATATGCAATCCTTTGTTCAATTTAATTCGAACCTTTATTGTCAGAGTACATGTGTACAATGAGATTGGCTGAGCCTCCCTTTGTGCACCCCCCAACCCAATATAACTCACAGTGAAAGTAAAAAAATCCCTAACTCAGTGAATCCTACTAACAAACACACAATGCTATTGCACTATCAACAGCAACACCAAAAGCACCTAATTAGCCATGGAAACATCTGTCACAAATAGAGCACAACTACTGTTTTAAATGCCTCAACGTATCTACTTTTCTTCACGAGGAAACCTTACAATTCATAAGCATGGAATATAAGTTACCTGCTCTTCTACATGCAATCTTTTACAATCTTTACTAGCAGTTGGGTATTTCATAAATTATTGCAACAGAAGCCTGTGTCTCATTCTTCCTTGTGAAAGGCCTGGTTGAATAACCTGGTTCTTACCAGCAGAATACAGCGTAACAGAGTTGGAAGCAACAGCAGTATATTTGTGTGTTGGGGAGGGGGGGAATCTAGAGTTTTGGGGGTGTTTGTGTGTCATTTTTTAGGTTCTACTACAGAAGGCACATTTCCATAGTTCCAATAGATAATATTTAATTGAAGGAATTGGAAGTGTGCCAACCCTGCGGGATCTAACTATGGTACATCCTAGGCAGATGTTGAGGGGGGCAGTTTTAGTGTTTCCTAGATCAAAGAGACCTTCAGTCCATCATTCATTCCTTGTCAGTTCGCAGCTTGACCTCTCTATGTGGGACTACCCTTGAAGACCCCCCAGAAGCTTCAACTGGTCCTAAGTGCACGGTTCAATATGTCCATGTAACACTTCTGCTTCACAAGCTGGTTTGATGGTTTATTTCTGAGCACAATTCAAAATGCTGGTTATTCCTCCTAGAGCCGACATGCCACAGGGCCTGGTTACTTGTGGGACAACCTGTCTCCCATATTAATCAGAATAAGACCAGCTGCATCCATCCATCTTCAAGTGGAATGTATAGCATTCTTCTAACTTTGCGCATCCAGAGGGAACCTCAACCAATTGCAATATGCCCAAACAAGCCATACTACAAGTGCTTTGGCTTAACATGTGCTCCCTATAGGTAGTCCTCGACGTACAACAGTTCATTTAGCGACCGTTCAAAGTTACAATAGCACTGAAAAAAGGGACTAATGACCAGTTTTCAAACAACCACTGCAGCAGCATCCCCATTTCATACGATCCAAATTGAGACACTTGGCAACTGGCTCATATTTATGACGGTTGCAGTATCCCGGGGCCACACGATCCCCTTTTGTGACCTCCTGACAAGCAAACTCAATGGGGGAAGCCAGATTCACTTAACAACTAGTTTACTACAACTGCAATGATTAATTTAACAACCACAGCGATTCACTTAACAACAGTGACATGAAAAGTCGTAAAGGGGGGAACAACTCAATTAACAAATGCCTCACTTAGCAACCTAAATTTTGGGCTCAATTGTGGTTGTAATTCAAGAATTATTTATACTAGTTAAACCTGATGGTTTCCTGATATGTTGCCTTACTGGGTACGGCAATGACATTTAAACAAGCAGAATCAATAGCCACCGCTGGCCCTGTTGCTAGGATACTTTCTTTTCAGTAGCATATTTCTCTGTAAGGCAGTTTCTTTCCAACATTATCTATGCCGCTCTGCATCAAAAGGCTCCACTCAATTAGCTGGCAACCACGTCAGTTGAGCAACCTACCTGCTACATCATACCACTGAGCTCCGTTGGTGATGCCATCTTTGAAGGTTTCTTTCTCTTCGCCAGGACAGTTTGGGGTGCCCGTTTTCATGATGGGATTGTTTGATGCGTAGGCTTTTGCCAGGTATTTGAAAACTTCGTCGTCAGCCGATTTACTGTATATCCCCGAGGACTTGTGTGACTTTGAGTCATCAAATGGATAGCTTGCAACAACGGTTCCCCCATGAAAGTTCCCGGAAAGCACAAACCTGTATTTTAAAAAACAACAACAGAACAACACTAGTCAAAATCTCAGCAGTTTGGAGGTAAAGAGTATTTATTTTCCTACTAAAGTAGTTGTATTTGAATCAGCAGCAGCAAAACCAAATTGCAGGAACGTCAATGGATACCTGAAAGCTATGTAACCTCACAATGAAATGCCCTAAATATAGCAGATCGATTGCAGAAGATAGCAATAGCAGTAGACTTATATACCGCTTCATAGGCCTTTCAGGCCTCTCTAAGCGGTTTACAGAGAGTCAGCATATTGCCCCCAACAATCTGGGTCCTCATTTTACCCACCTCGGAAGGATGGAAGGCTGAGTCAACCCTGAGCCGGTGAGATTTGAACTGCTGACCTGCTGATCTAGCAGTAGCCTGCAGTGCTGCATTTAACCACTGCGCCACCTTGGCTCAGGAGGGGATGAGGAGGGGATTCTAGCTTTATTTAAATATCGGTTCTTTTAGTTACTTTCTTTCCAGCAGTGCAAAAAGGATATGATACCGTTCAATGTTAAGCAAGCTAGCATCAAAAAAATTCTTTTTAAGAAGTTGTTATGTGCCAACCAGAACATTACATTATATATTGAAAAATTATGAACAGGATTCACACATTTATTAATTCCTTCAGTAATTTATTCATAGGCTACTTTTAAAACCAAAGCACTCATAAGATCATCAATCAGAATAGAGCTGGAAGGGACCTTGGAGGTCTTCTAGTCCAGCCCACTGCTCAAGCAGGAGACCCTATACCATTTCAGACAAGTGACTGTCCAGTCTCTTCTTGAAAATCTCCAGTGATGAAGGACCCACAACTGATTATCCTCACTGTTAGTTAAAAAAAACAAGCTCTTTTAATATGTCCCGTCCGTAAGCCTCCCAGAGTCATATTATCAATGAGATGGGTGACATATAGATTTTAATAAATGAAGACCCGGGGGATTCTAAGTCAATCCCTTTCGCTTGGCCTGCTTGATCTGTGAGTGAAAGAGCTTAACAAGGAGCAGGGAAACCCACATTCTACTCCCCTCTCGGCTCCTTGGGGGATTCTACACAAGTCGCTAACTACCAGCCTCAGAACCATTGCAGGGTGGTGGAGAAATTGCAATATTTGACCAGGAGTAGGGAGACACAGGTTGTGTCCTCTCCCCAGCTAATAAGCTTTAAAAGGTTATTGTAAGAGAAAATAGGACTTGTATGCACGTCAAAACAAGCACACACTAAACAATGATCATTTATTTTAAACCATGTTTGGCTACTGGTCAAGGTGCTGGCCTAGAAACCAGGAGACTGGGAGTTCTAGTCCACACTTAGCAATGAAAAGCAGCTTGGTGGCTTTGAGCCAATCACCAGGAGCCAGTGAGTTCTAGTCTGGCCTCAGGCATGAAATCCAATTGGGTAACTTTGGGTCAGTCCCTCTCTCTCAGCCCAACCCACCTCACAGGGTTGTTATTTTGGAAGGAACAGGA
This sequence comes from Thamnophis sirtalis, assembly GCF_051295495.1. Lineage (NCBI taxonomy): Eukaryota > Metazoa > Chordata > Lepidosauria > Squamata > Natricidae > Thamnophis > Thamnophis sirtalis. Next base: position 2,221,390 of record NW_028261397.1, on the reverse strand, counting down.
GGAAAAAGGAATATTAGATATGCTGATGGTCTTAAGTTATTGAGGTGCATCAACATTTCATTTCAATACGAGTATGCAAAAAATGACAATAAAGTTTATGTAACTTATAGAGTCATAAGAGCCCAGCAAAATATATAAATGTGTTAGATTTTTTATATTATATATAAATATATGAGGGGTCCTTGGTGCTCTCTAAGCTTGCTTGTTTTCTTGCAGATGTTTCATTACATTTAATTTCACAATATACAGACAGATTTCATCACAGTTTCATTGGGAAAATATGACATTCTAGACCCGTGATGGCAAACCTATGACACACATGCCTGAAGTGGCACACGGAGCCGTGTTAACTGTTTCTCTTCTGGGTTTCTGGTGCATATGCATGTGTGATGATGCATGCGATGACGCCATTGTGCGTGCGGCAGTGCCAGAAACTGGAAGAGCTGGTCTTCCATTTTCCAGCATGAGCATGTACGCTGGCAAGCTGGTCATTAAGTGTGCATGCACGCCAGTAACCGAAAGACTCACTGGTCGGAAGTCCATTTTCTGGCACATACATGCCTCATGGGCAGCACCTCTTCCAGGTAGTGGCCCTGACGAGTGTGTGCACGCTCTCAGTGCCGAAAAGGTTTGCCATCACTGTTCTAGACCAAGCCAAGTCCCAAAACACCAGGGAATTTCCAGAAGCCATCAAGTCGGCCATCAACAGACACATAGATATTAACAATACCTATACAGACTAGGCAAGAGACTGTCATTCAGCCTCAAAAGGAACCAAAAAATCTCTCCATCAGCAATTAGCACCCAGATCAGCATAGATGCCAAGGTTAACATCAGACCACCAATCAAGTAAACAACACCCCAATCAAGAAATTGCCAAAGAAGCCAACAGGAAACAATCCAACCAAAGAATGTCTAAGACCACCCCCACCAACACTTGACAGGGCAAGGCATAAGAATATAAACTGACAGCAAACTCCTTACAGGCACTGATGATGTTACCTAGTTGGGTCATAAAACGTCTGCAAGAAAACAAGCAAGCTCAGAGAGCACCAAGGATCTCTCATGCCAACCCTGAGCTACAAATATTCTTACACACACCTATATATACACCCCTATATACATATGTTTGTGTGCGTGTGCATATTCCTCGACTTACACTACATTTAATGACCGCTCAGTTATTATGGCACTGAAAGAGTGACTTATGACTCTTTTTCACACATACAACTGTTGCAGCATCCTCGTGGTCATAAGTCACTTTTCAGTGCCATTGCAACTTCGAATGGTCACCAAAGACTGTTGCCAGTCAAGGACACGTGTGTTTGCATGTATGTACATATATATGTGTATATTACACACACTCTCTCTCTCTAAATAATAAGTGCTGCATTATTCCTAGTTGTGGTGGTCACGCCCCTTTGAGTTGGGCAGTGCAAACTGTGGTTTTATATATATATATATAATATATATATATATATGTGTGTGTGTGTGTGTGTCCTATCCTCCATGAGCTGCACTGGCTACCGATCGGTCTCCACACACACCTCAAGGTGCTGGCCATCACCTTTAAAGCCCTACATGGCCTAGGACCTGGATATCTGGGAGACCGCCTCCTGCCACATACCTCCCAACGGCCGATAAGAACTCACAGACTGGGCCTTCTCCGGGTGCCGTCGACAATGCCGGCTGGCGACTCCTCGGAGGAGGGCCTTCTCTGTAGCTGCTCCGACCCTTTGGAACGATCTACCCGTAGAGATCCGGACCCTCCCCACACTCTCGGCCTTCCGAAAAGCCACTATAAATGTCCAATAAATGACAAAAAAAAAAAATGACACTAAAACCTGGCTATTCCGGCAGGCCTGGGGCTCTTGACTTCAGGAATGAGGTCCAGCCCCACCCAGATTGAGTGTATGGTGCGTTCTTTTTAAATTGTTATTTATTTTACCTCCTATATTAACTTTTTCTGTAAGCCGCCCGGAGTCCTACGGGATTGGGCAGCATATAAATCTATTAAAAGTTAAAGTTAAGGGTTGCATATATGCTGATAAATAAATAAAGGGAGATTAGTATACATCTATTTCAAGCTATTCCCTCCCATATTTGGTGCTTTGATATAACAGAATGTGATGTGATGTGATGTGTGTGTATTGCATACATCTATTCTATACACACTAAACCCCAAATGAGGGGGCGTGGCCACCACTAGCAACAAGGCGGCGCTTCAAAGCGCAGACCCGGCAAGCCCCGCCCCCCACGTGCGCTTCTCCGTCTTCCTCCTCCTCCTCCTCCTCTTCTTCCTCACCGATTGCGCCGCATCCACTCCATCAGCGCGCGCACCTCGGGCACGGCGGCCAGGTCAGGCTGCGCGGCGCCGAACTGGTCGGGGAAGCTGCGGTTGAGGTCTCGGCCGCGCCCGTTCTCCCTCCCGCCGGTCCCTTGGCAGTCCCCTTCCCGGGATCGGGCGAAGCCGTCCGGGTTGAGGCTGGGCAGGAGGAAGAGGTCGGTGGTGTTGAGGAGGCGGCGGGCGCGAGGCTCCCCGCGGGCCCAGCCGGCCACCACCTCCCGGGCCAGGCGCACCAGCAGCTGCCGGCCCAGCGCCTCGTCGCCGTGCATGTTGGCCACCAGCTTCACCTGAGGGCGGCCCGCCAGGGGAGGCCCGCCGCCGTCCGCGCCTTCGCCCCCCGGGAGGCCTTCGCTGAGGCGCAGCACCCACAGCTCGCGCCCCTGGCTGGAGCGGCCGATGGAGAAGCGCCGCGCCAGGCCCCGCGGAGCCTCCTCCTCACACAGCCGCCTCAGCGTCTCGCCCAGCTCGGCCTCGTCCAAGTAATGCGGGGCCTCCGAGGAATAAGAAGCGGCGGCCTCGGCCTTCTTGATATGCGCCGCCGCGCGGGCCCCGCCGCCCCGCCACGAGAGCAGCAAAAGGAGCGGAATCCACGGGCTCCAAGCCGCGCCGCGCCGGCCTCGACCCGCCATAACGCCCCGCTTCGTTCCTGACAGGTCGCCGCCGCCTCAGCGAGGAGAACGCTCCTGAGGTACCTCGACACCCGATTGGTGCGCCGGGAAGAGAGTGGCCGGCCAATCGGAAAGGGGCGTGAAAGTATCCACTAGGGAGGTTCTCAGGTAGCCAATGAGGGCACGAGGATGTCGCGGTGGAAGGCGGGCTAAGAGCCGATAGGGTGGGGCCCGAAAGGGGTGGGGATAGTTCGCCTCAAGGTGGAGAGGAATGGGGAACGATACGTGGAAAGCCGGGGTGGAGTCAATGACGTAAAGGAGGAGGGGTAGAGGGCGGGCCCAAGGAGAGGTGGGCGGGAATGATTAATGATGGCGACCAATGAAAAGGGCGATAGCCGGTGTTGTGGAGGAGTCAATGATGTAAGAGAGGGCGGGGTGGAAGGCGGGTCCAAGGAAAGCTGGGCGGGAATAATTAATGACGACCAATGAGAAGGGCGATAGGAGGAGAGGGAGAGAAAGAAAGAAAAAGAAAGAAAGAAAGAAGGGGGATGGAAAAAGGAGAGGAAGGAAGGACTACAATCCTGGCAATAGAAGCAGCTTCAGAGGATAATCCAGGACTGGAAGGGACCTGGAGGTCATCTAGTCCAACCCTGCCCAAGTAGGACATTATTAAAGTCAGTTTCTGTCTTTTGATCCCCCAGGTCACATGACTACCTAGCCACGCCCGCCCAGTCACATGACACCCCCACCAAGCCACGCCCACATAACTGATAGCAAAATATTTTAGATTTCACCACTGGGTTAATGCCACAAATGAGGCCGATTTAAAGCCAAAATGCAGGCTTCTTTTAAATGTAAAAATAATAAAAATATATTGAAAAAAAAAGGCAAAATGCAGGCCCCCTCCTTGGATCAGTGACCCGTGTTCATGCCATCTGTAGCAAACTCAAGGCCCAGGGGCCGGATCTGGCCCACGGGGCTGCTTAGATCTGGCCCATGGTGTGGCCTGGAAACAGCAAAGGACCAGCTCACAGTGTCTCTGCCAGCAAAAATGGAGCTTGAGGGGGCCACACACATACACCCTGCCCCGTTTTCGGCCACGACAGCTTCCTGCACCCTTCCATCAGCAAAAATGAGGCACAGGGGTGCACATTTCCCCCAAGGTACGTTTTCGCTGGCGAAAGGCTGCAGGAGACCGTCAACGGCTGAAAACGGGGCCCGGTGGGGCAGCGCATTTCCCCCCCCCCGCCCCGGGCTCCATTTTCGCTGGCAGAGGGCTGGCCAAAGAAACTAAAAACAAAAAGAGAAATGTTTCTTCCCCTTTTGCATTTGAGCACGCAAGGAGGGACAGGAAAGGAGAAAGGGAAAGCGGAAAGGCAAAGAAAAAGAATTGAAGGTGGGAAGGGAGCAAGAAAGGAAAAAGAAGGGACAGAATAAGAAAGGAGAATGAAGAGGGAAGGAAAAAGGAAGGAAAGAAGGGTGGGTGGGTGGGTGGGTGGGTGGGTGGGTGATTGCGGGATCCTTGGTGCTTTCTGAGCTTGTTTTCTTTCTTGCAGACATCTCATGACCCAACTAGAGAACATCATCAGGAAAGGAAGGAGGGACAGAGGGAAGGAAGGAAGGGTGGGTGGGTGGATGATTGTGGGGTCCCTGGTGCTCTCTGAGCTTGTTTCTTTCCTTGCAGACATCTCATGACCCAACTAGATAACGTCATCAGGGAGGGAAGGGGGGAGGGAGGGGCAGAAAGAAGGAAGGAAGATTATGAGAGGGAGGGAGAGTCTGAGGGAAGTCCTGCCTTAGCACTTGGCCACCACAGGTGCCCCCCCCGACACGAGGGATGTCGAGCTGGCCACGCCCATCCTGACCACGCCCCCCGGCCCTCCCGAGGTCAAAGGCAACCCTGATGCAGCCCTCAATGAAATCGAGTTTGACACCCCTGGTCTGGACAACTGCAGTGCTCTCTCTGCAGGGCTAACCTTGGAGAGTATTCGGAAGTTACAGCCGACACATAATGCCGCTGCGCCACAGGGACAATTCTTGGGGTCCCTTGGGCGGCTCATACCATGCAAACTGCCCTCGTTGCCGAATGGCTTCCAGGTCCTAGAATGGAATGAAATAGAACAGAACAGAAAGAGAACAGAGAATGGAATGGAATGAATAGAACAGAGAATAGAATAGAACAGAAATAGAACAGGGAATGGAATAGAATAGAATAGAATAGCAGAGTTGGAAGGGACCTCGGAGGTCTTCTAGTCCAACCCCCTGCCTAGGCAGGAAACCCTATACCATTTCAGACAGATGGCTATCCAGAATCTTCTTTAAGACTTCCAGCGTTGAGGCATTCATAACTTCTGGAGGCAACTTCTGTTCCACTGGTTAATTGTTCTGACTGTCAGGAAATTCCTCCTCAGTTCTAAGTTGCTTCTCTCCTTGATTAGTTTCCACCCATTGCTTCTTGTTCTGCCCTCAGGTGCCTTGAAGAACAGCTTGACTCCCTCTTCTTTGGGGCAACCCCTGAAATGTTGGAAGGCTGCTATCCTGTCTCCCCTAGTCCTTCTTTCCATTCAACTAGACATACCCAGTTCCTGCAACCGTTCTTCATATATTTTTTAGCCTCCAGTCCCCTAATCCTCTTTCTTGTTCTTCTCTGCACTCTTTCTAGAGTCTCCACATCTTTTCTACATCGTGGCGGCCAAAACTGGATCCAAATATTCCAAGTGTGGCCTTCCCAGTGATGAAGGTCCTACAACCTCTGAAGGCAACTCCTGTTCCATGGGTTGATGGTTCTCACTGCCATTAAATTCCTCCTTATTTCCAGGTTGAATCATTTTCCATCCATTCTTCCTTCTCTGGCCTTCGGGTGCCTTGGAGAATAACTTGACCCCCTTCCTCATCTCTGAGGCAGCCCCTCAAATATTGGAAGATGCTCTCCTGTCTCCCCTGGTCCTTCTCTCCTCTAGACTAGCCAGGTCCAGTTCCCGCAACCCTCCATCGTATGTTTTAGCCTCCAGTCCCCTCATTATCTTTCTTGCTCTTCTCTGCACTCTTTCCAGAGTCTCCACAACTTTTTTTATAGTATGGTGACCAAAACTGGATGCAGAATTCTAGGTGTGGCCTTACTAAGGCTTTATAGAGTGGTATTAGTACCTCCCTTGATCTTGATTTAGATGCAACCTCAGGTCAGACTAGAACTGTGGAGGGAATTCAGCAGAGGGGGGGGCTCCTTAGTTGTGCCAAACTCTGCTGTTTTTTTTTCCTGTTGCAATCTTTACCCTTGTTTGAAACCAGATCTAAGAGGGTGAGGGCAGAATAAAGCAAGCTAGCTCTCCTTATCCCATTCTCGATCGCCTCCCCTCTCAATCCTGTTGTGGCGTTGAGTTACGGGCCAGCTGTAACCGGCTGTGAGTAATTCATTCCTTTCTGTCGGGGGGAAAAAAAACAACCAACGTTTGAGATGTGTTTGATTTTTCATCGCCGAGTTCCACCTCTGGCCTCGTCCTCTTTTCCCTGGAACTGGGGGGGCCCGATGCCAAGCAAGCGATGGGGGGAGGAAGCCCCCCCCACACCTCCCTGGGTTTCTGATTTCATCCGCTGGGTTGGGCTGATGCTTTCTCTGCAGAGGCCGTCGGTTCCAAAGGCTGTACCCGGAGGAGAGCCTTCTACCCGGAGGAGAGCCTTCTCGGTGGCTGCTCCGACCCTCTGGAACGAACTCCCCGTGGAGATTCGGACCCTCACCACCCTCCAGTCCTTCCGCGCCGCCCTAAAGATCTGGCTGTCCCGGCTGGCCTGGGCTTAAGACTCTAACCCCACTCGAATTGTGTGGCTGTTGTGTTTTTTAATATGTTGTATTATCTGTATGTTGGAAATTGTTTGTCCTCCCCCCCCTTTTTTTTTTTTGAACTGTGAGCCACCCTGAGTCCCCCCAGGGAAAAGGGCGGCATACAAATAAAGGGAAAATGAAAATGAAATGAAAATGAAATGTACAAGGAAATGCTCTCAGGAATGCTGGTTCCCAGGGGACAGAGAATCCTAGAATGACAGAGCTGGGAGGGACCTTGGAGGCCATCTAGCTCAAGCAGGCGACCTTAAACCACTTCAGACAGGTGGCTGTCCATTTTCTTCTTAAAAAGCCTCCAGTGATGAAGCACCCACAACTTCATTTTTAAAAACAAAACAAAACTCTTACATAGCATTTTAAGTTGTATACATTCACATAGTTGTTATTCTTCTGTACATTTATCATTCTTATGCATTTATTATTTCATTTAATAGGTTATAATATACTATTTGGGTTGCTTTATTTACCATCCCTTCTTCCTGTTGTAGCACCACCTCATTTTCCCTTTCTTTTCTCCCTCCCTCCATTCTCTATTTTCTTCCTTCTTCCTCTCCTTCCCCTTCCTTCTTCCCTTCCCTCTCCCCTACTTCTACTCTTCCCTTCCCCTTCCTACCTTCTCTCCTTTCTCTCCCTTCCTTCCTCCTCTCCTTCCCTTCTTCCCTTGCCTCTCCCCTACTTCTACTCTTCCTCTTCCTACCGTCTCTCCTTCTCTTTCTCTCCCTTCCTTCCTCCTCTCCTTCCCCTTCCTTCTTCCCTTGCCTCTCCCCTATGCCTACTCTTCCTCTTCCTACCCTCTCTCCTTCTCTAGCACACACAACTTCTGTTCCACTGGTTAATTGTCCTCACTGTGAGGAAGTTTCTCCTCAATTCCAGGCTGCTTCTCTCCTTGGTTACTCATTACTCAGATTAACAGTTGGAAGGGACCTTGGAGGTCATCTAATCCAACCCATCCGCCCAAGCTGGAGACCCCACACCATTTCTGACCGATGGCAGCCCAGACTCTTCTTGAAAGCCTCCAGTGATGAAGCTCCCACAACTTCTCTTCCATGGGTTGATGGTTCTCACTGTCAGAAAATTCCTCCTTATTTCCAGGTTGAATCTCTCCTTGGTCAGTTTCCATCCATTCTTCCTTCTCTGGCCTTCGGGTGCCTTGGAGAATAGCTTGACCCTCTTCCTCTCTGTGGCAACTCCTCAAATATTGGAAGATGCTCTCCTGTCTCCCCTGGTCCTTCTCTTCCCTAGACTAGCCAGGCCCAAATCCTGAATCCTGAATCTAGTCCAAATTCTCTTTCTGGACAGAATTCTTGAGCTAATGAGGTCTACCTGACCAGGTGGGACAAATCCCCGTGATGGGGCAAAGACGGCTCCATAGGTAGCCTGGCCCAAGATATGTAGAGCATTCTAGGCCATAACCAACACCTTTTGTACAGGTAGTCTGCCCAATTGTTGACTTACAACTGTTCGTTTAAGTTACAACTGCTCTGAAAAAAGTGACATGACTTTTTTCCCCACAGTTAACAACCATTGCAGCATCCCCATGGCGACGTGCTCAAAATTCAGACTCTTGGCGACTGACGCACACTTACGACGGTTGCTGTGTCCTGGGGTCACACGATCCCCCGTTGCGACCTTCTGACCAGCCAACTCTCAACGGGGGAGGCAGATTCGCCTGACTAATTTAACAACTGCAGTGATTCACCTAACGACGGTGGCTGTCAGGAATATAATCTAACGGTTGGGTTGGCAATATATAAATCATGTAACAATGCTATACCTGTTTCTTTAAATCCTACTGTAAAATGTGATTGGTTGCTGTTTCCTCAATTGGCCATAAGAGGGAGCCAGAATGACTGTTAGCTCTCTGTTTTGTTAGATGCTGGGCTGATCTGAGTGTTTTGGAAGCTGGCTGTTAGAAAGTGCCGTGAGCTATTGTAAGTTTTGCAACTGCTAGCAAACTTTGAATGCCAAACCGATTATATGATACTGGACTATGTTATTTGGATTATCCCTTAACTGAAAGACGTTGATGACTGACTGTCTTATCCGTGTATGACTTGGACTGTTTGATGGACTCTGATATACTTCTATTTCCACGAAAGTAAAAGCCTATTTAAACCGCAGTGTGTCTGTATGCTGGTTTGTGTGTTCTCCAACACAACTCTCACAACGCTCCTCTGAACGCACTCGCTCTCACAACGGGGATCTTACCTAACAGTGGCAAGACAGGTCGTAAAGGGGGGCAAAGCTCACTTAAAAACCATCTTGCTTAACAACAGGAATTCTGGGCTCCATCAGGGTCATAAGTCGAGGATTACCTGAACTGTAAACTACTTGGCATGCCTCTATCTATAAAAGCCGCCAATAAGGGAAGAAGCTGCGCTCAAACAATAGGTCCTTCGAAGAATTTTACAACTTTTTAAGAATTAACTTTCAGCAGGCTTGTTCTCCATGCGTGCTTCGTTTCCCTTGCTGGCTTCTGCGCTCCTGGATTGTTTTGTTTTTATTAACCTGTAATCTCTTTCCAGGGGTGTCCTCCTCGCTAAGACTGTGAGTGTTGTGAAAACGAAGAGGTCATATGATCAGTCAGAGGGCAGAAGATTCACACACAGAGGTTTTTCCTACCGGCTGCTGCCAAGTGTTTCAAAACAAAAGAGACCAAGCTAATCTTAAAAATAGAACTAGAACAGCCGAGTTGGAAGGGACCCTGGAGGTCTTCTAATCCAACCCCCTGCCTAGGCAGGAAACCCTATACCGTTCCAGACAAATGGCTATCCAGCACCTTCTTAAAGGCTTCCAGTGTTGGGCATTCACAACTTCTGGAGGCAACTTCTGTTCCACTGATTAATTGTTCTGACTGTCAGGAAATTTCTCCTCAGTTCTAAGTTGCTTCTGTCCTTGATTACTTTCCATCCATTGAATCAGAATAGAGCTGGAAGGGACCTTGGAGGTCTTCTAGTCCAACCCCCACATCGTGTATGGCCCTCTCAACCTTTACCACGTTCACTAAGGAAGTTCAGCTTCAAAACTTCCCTAAAAGGACAAAACTTTAAAACTTTCACTGTTGGGGCATTCACAACTTCTGGAGGCAACTTCTATTCCACTGATTAATTGTTCTGTCAGGAGATTTCTCAGTTCTAAGTTGCTTCTCTCCTTGATTAGTTTCCACCCATTGCTTCTTGTTCTGCCCACAGGTGCCTTGGAGAATAGCTTGACTCCCTCTTCTTTGGGGCAACCCCTGAGATATTGGAAGACTCCCATCATGTCTCCCCTGGTCCTTCTTTTCAGTCAACTAGACATACCCAGTTCCTGCAACCGTTCTTCATAGGTTTTACCCTTAACAGAATAAGAGTTGGAAGGGACCTTGGAGGTCTTCTAGTCCAACCCCCTGCCTAGGCAGGAGACCCTATACCGTTTCAGACAAATGGCTATCCAACATCTTCTTAAAGACTTCCAGTGTTGGGGCATTCACAACTTCTGGAGGCAACTTCTGTTCCACTGATTAATTGTTCTCACTGTCAGGAAATTTCTCCTCAATTCTAAGTTGCTTCTCTCCTTGATTAGTTTCCACCCATTGCTTCTTGTTCTACCCTCAGGTGCTTTGGAGAATAGCTTGACTCCCTCTTCTTTGGGGCAACCCCTGAGATATTGGAAGATGCTATCATGTCTCCCCTGGTCCTTCTTTCTATTAAACCAGACATTCCCAGTTCCTGCAACCGTTCTTCATATGTTTTAGCCTCCAGTCCCCTAATCCTCTTTGTTGCTCTTCTCTGCACTCTTTCCAGAATCTCCACATCTTTTCTATACCCTGATGACCAAAATTGGATGTAGGATTCTAGGTGTGGTCTTCTTTTGCTCTTTGAGTTGTGCAATTCTGCTCCCACAGGAGACCCCAAAGCTACCGCTGGTTCAGCATCCCTTTGAAAACCTTTGTGCCAATTAACTTGTACGGAACTGACTTTGAGTTTTCACACCCGCTGCTATCAACCCTCTCGCTTCCCTGTGTAGCCTGGCATTCTTTATTTTAAAATATTAGTTATGTTCGGAGAATCCCCTCCAGCAAAACAGACCTCGCTAAGTGTCTGTGGAGATTCTCCGTCATCCGGATTGTCGTTGCCCCAAAAGGGGCTTTTTTTTCCAGGAGACCACTGGACTTTCTTGGTTTTTCTTTAAAGGTGTTTCACTTCTCATCCAAGAAGCTTCTTCCGTTCTGACTGGATGGTGGGGAAGGGAAGGATCGATCCACCTTGCAGACAGCTGGTCATTTGCATCCTTTTGGAGGGCCGTTGAGGCCACTTGGAGGTTTCTCTGCATCCTCAGGGTCACCTCAGTAGTGCAAATGGTTCCTGTAGTCTGTCATTTTTCTCTCTGGAAATCCATTCCTACTCCCACGCCGTTCAAAGGCTCTTTGTTCCAAATCCCAATGGGTTACCTAACCCTTGGAATGGTTGAGGGGCTGCCACAGAGAGAGGAAGGGGGTCCAGCTATTCTCCAAGGCACCCAAAGGCCAGACAGGGAATAATGGATGGAAACTAATCAAGGAGAGATTCAACCTGAAAATAAGGAGGAATTTCCTGACCGTGAGAACAATCAACCCACGGAACAGAAGTTGCCTTCGGAAGTTGTGGGAGCTTCATCCCTGGAAGCTTTCAAGAAGAGACTGGACTGCCATCGGTCAGAAATTGTATATGGCTTCCTGCTTGGGCAGGGGGTTGGACTAGATGACCTCCAGGGTCACTTCCAGCTGTGTTATTCTGATGAAGATGAAATGGATAGAAACTAATCCGATGTAGAACTAAGGGAGAATTTCCTGACAGTGAGGACAATTAATCAGTGGAACAGAAGTTGCCTCCGGAGGTGGTAAGTGCTGAAACACTGGAGGTTTTTCAGATGGGGCTGGACAGCCAATTGTCTGAAGTGGTATATAGGGTGCTTGAACAGGGGGCTGGACTAGAAGACCTCCAAGGTCCCTTCCATCTCTGTTATTCTATTATTCTATGGATGAATGGATGGGAAGGAAGGAGGGAGGGTAGGCACAGCAATGAATAGAAACTAATCAAGGAGAGAAGCAACTTGGAATTAAGGAGAAATTTCCTAACAGCGAAGACAATCAACCAGCGGAACTACTTGCCACCAGAATTTGTGAATGCTCCATCACTGGAGGATTTCCAGAAGAGAACCCTTTGTCTGGAATGGCAGAGGATCTCTTGGCTAGGGAATTCTGGGAGTTGAAGTCCACAGATCTTGAAGCTGCCAAGTTAGGAAAACACTGTTCTAAATCTCTTAAGTCTCCCACATAAGTAGTGTGGGAAGTTATCACCCAGCCCTCTCCCAGAAAAATGAAATATCCTAGGAAATATTGAAAAGGCAGAATATTTCTCTGGGTGTGAAAAGAAAGAAACATGTTTTAAAAGACAGAATAGTTCCCTGTAGCTTCCTGCCCACCCCCACTTTGTCAATAGGCCCATTAAGACTAGCCAGCCCAGCCCACTTTACATAACAAAGACTTCTCCACTGCAGCTGCAGGGGGAAGGGATATTATTCAACTCTCCGCATGGCATCTGAGAACTCACCTATACCTGGATTCAAAACAGCCTAGAGAGTAGCCCCCTACATGGCACCATGGGAGTCTTGACAACCAATCAGAATACATTTCTTGCACAGGAACAGGAAACAGAGAGGTGGGACTGAACAAGGTATAAAAAACCTAGCAAGCCCCTCCCTCAGCCCTTCTCTTCTTCTCCACCAACATTGAAGCATGTGATCCCCTTTTCTGTTCAGGGCTTAAGCCACGTGGCCCTGTCCACCATTAAAACCATCTTTCCAAGCAGCCTCCGTGTCTCCAGTGTCTTTTTCCCCACTTGGAGCTGAACCCAAAAGGACATTTCTTCCAACAATAACTTTTCATCTGCATTGATGAAAAAGATTCTCTACAACCTGAGAGGGGAAAAAATCAAAACCACCTGATGACGAGGCAGCATTGATCCTGATGCCCACCTGCAAAAAGGTAGAAGCGGCTCCAGCATTTAAAATTGGTTTCCCCAAAGAGAAATCCCAAACCCTGTACTGCAGCTCCCTCTAGTGGCTATCAAGAAGACCAGCAGCCACAAAATTGAAATATATTGACAGCCGGCTTATGGCCGCAATCGAGCGCAAAGTTTCTGCTGCTAAGTGGGAGAGTTGTTAAGTGAGCTTTACCCCATTTTAGCACCTTTCTTGCCACTGTCGTTAAGTGAATCACTGCAGTTATTAAGTTAGTAGCAATTGTTTGTTCCTCAGAAGGTCGCAAAATGAGACCCTGTGTCTGTCATAAGTATGAACCAACGGCCAAGCGCCTGGATTCTGATCACGTGACCGTGGGAACGATTCTGATCACGTGACGGTGGGAACGATGCAACGTAAGCGTGAAAAACAGTTATAAGTCCCTTCCCCCCCCCCAGTGCCATTGTAACTTCAAATGGTTGCTAAAAAAACTGTCGTAAGTTGAGGACTACCTGTTGTAAGGTTTGAGAATACGTTGAGACCCATAGAAGTTGGAGAAGACATCCAAGTCACAATGAGCCAAACAATTGACTTAAAACAGAGGCTGGAATAACAATCAGCGTTTAATCTTTGATCAAAGTTTGAAGACAAACGGTTGCAGGAACTGGGGATGTCTAGTTTAATGAAAAGAAGGACCAGGGGAGACATGATAGCAGCCTTCCAATATCTCAGGGGTTGCCCCAAAGAAGAGGGAAGTCAAGCTATTCTCCAAGGCACCTGAGGGCAGAACAGGAAGCAATGGGTGGAAACTAATCAAGGAGAGAAAAAGGCCACACAATTCTAGGCTGCACAAACAGAAGGATAGAATCAAGATCACATGAAGGGTTAATACCACTTTATAAGGCCTTGCTGAGGCCACACTTGGAATATTTGCATCCAGTTCTGGTCGCCACGATGTAGAAAAGATGTGGAGACTCTGGAAAGAGTGCAGAGAAGAGCAAGAAAGAGGATTAAGGGACTGGAGGCTAAAACATAGGGAGAACCATTGCAGGAACTGGGACTGTCTAGTTTAATGAAGAGAAGGACCAGGGGAGACAGGATAGCAGCCTTCCAATATCTCAGGGGTTGCCCCAAAGAAGAGGGAGTCAAGCTATTCTCCAAGGCACCTGAGGGCAGAACAAGAAGCAAGGAGGTCTTCTAGTCCAACCCCCTGCCTAGGCAGGAAACCCTATACCGTTTCAGACAAATGGCTATCCAGCATCTTCTTAAAGACTTCCAGTGTTGGGGCATTCACAACTTCTGGAGGCAACTTCTGTTCCACCGATTAATTGTTCTAACTGTCAGGAAATTTCTCCTCAGTTCTAAGTGGCTTCTCTCCTTGATTAGTTTCCACCCATTGCTTCTTGTTCTACCCTCAGGTGCCTTGGAGAATAGCTTGACTCCTTCTTCTTTGGGGAAACCCCTGAGATATTGGAAGACTCCCATCATGTCTCCCCTCGTCCTTCTTTCTATTAAACTAGACATTCCCAGTTCCTGCAACTGTTCTTCGTATGTTTTAGCCTCCAGTCCCCTCATCCTCTTTCTTGCTCTTCTCTGCACTCTTTCCAGAGTCTCCACATCTTTTTAAAAGTTTTTTATTTTTTCATTTTCATACACCTACCATTTATCTCTTTACAAGGCTGTTTATTAACTTTTAGGATTTTATTTTTTTAATCTAAAAAAAAATCCCAGTCGCAAGGAAGGCATATGTATTCGTATTTGTATTATTTATTAGTTTAGTTAAACATGTAGAAGGTGGCAGGTATAAATATGAAAATGGACATGAATGCAAATAAATGGGGACAGTAGGACACTGTGTCTGTCGTAAGTATGGATCAGTGGCCAAGCGCCTGAATTCTGATCACGCAACTGTGGGGATGATGCAACAGGCATAATTGTACAAAAAAATGGTCATAAGTCTTTTTTTTTTTAATGTGGCTGTAACTTCGAACATTCCCTAAACGCAGGGTTGCAACTCGAGGACCACATCACTAAAACAACCTCCTGCAGCCGAGGTCTTGCCCACTTCCCAAAGAGGATTTGGAACAGGTCTGTCGGATTTGGAACAGCTCTGTCGGATTGACCCCTTGGCCCTCAACCTCTCAAGTTTCTAGTCCTTTTTGATGGCAAAGTTCAGCCTCTGGAAAGGTTTCTCCCTGCCCGCCAGGTCAAAATCGTGCTGGTTACTCATTGTCCCAGCCGGGCCCATAAATGCACAACAATCCTTCCCAGGTTCTTTTCCCCCAAAGGAAGCACTCAATGTTTACCCAGAAAGGCCTTGAAATAAGCGACACCTTGAACTCAGCACAACTGAGTCACTTCTCCGTGCACCGCCATAAAGTCATATAACTGGGACGCCTATAAAAACGGGGCGGTCACGGCCACCTCTTTTTCAGACCAAGGACAGCCGAGGATCGGTCGCTTACGTGAGTCTCTGCTTTTCATAGCCTGGGCGGGGGGGGGGGGCTGATGCTGGAGGGGAGACCCCCCCAAAAAAATGGGTACCGGTTGGCACGAAGTATGGCAGGGCGTGGAATTTATCTGCAAATCTTCTTTCTGGAATAAAAAATGGGTTGAAGCTTTTTTTTCCCCGCTCCTCCTGGGGGTGCAGCTGGGACGGTTTTGGGGAGACGCTTCGAATCCACGGAGGCATTAAGAGCCCCCGTCCCTCTTGTATTTGTATTTGTATTTTATTAAATTTATATGCCGCCCTTTTCCCTGGGGGGACTCAGGGCGGCTTACAACTTAAAAAGGGAAGGGGGAGAAACAAACTTTGGACATATAGAACAATACAATTTTAAGAAAAACAACATTCATACCATTGTCTCTTTTCCAGCTCGGGTTCTGAGCAACCTCAGAAGATGGAAGGCGCCTTGTACGCAAAGTTGCTCCTCGTTGTAGCTGTGGTGCCAGTTGTCGCCTCAGGTAAGCGAAGCACTGCATCCAAGAGGCCAGATGTTAGGATCCTTTGTATGCAAATGGGGATTATATTTTCTTGTTGCAAAAGGCTATTGGGCTTTCTTTGAGAAATACCGTCCAGTTATCAGTCCCAAAGGTGTTTTTTTTTTTCCCAGGAGGCCACTGAACTTTCTTTTTTTCCTTTGAAGATGTTTTCCTTCTCATCCAGGAAGCTTCCTCAGCTCTGGCTGGATGGTAAGGAAACGGAAGGATTTCTACTCCTTGCAAACAGCTGCTCATTTGCATCCCTGTTATCCTATGTTCTAACTGCTTTAATTAAAGGAAATAATTTATCCTGTTTTGTTTCGACTTGGAAGCTACTTCTGGGCTCAAAAGAGCCATAAAAAGGAAGAAACTCTGATTTTTTGATGATTCTAGTCGTTTGTTATATAAATGGCTCAGGCTCACAAAATATGTTAAAAGCAAAAAGATGAGACTGTAATTGCATTTTGGGTCAATGCAGGGAGAATATTCGTAGCTCAGGGCTGAACCGTGGGGTTTAACCCTGACATTAGGGCAGCTATTTGTCTCGAAGGGAATAGGGTCTCCTGCTTGAGTAGGGGGTTGGACTAGATGACCTACAAGGTCCCTTCCAACTCTGTAATCTATTCTCCAAAAAGCACAGGGCAGGATGAGAAGCAACGGGTGGAAACTAATGCAAGAAAGAAGCAACTTAGAAATAAGGAGAAACTTCCTGACAGTGAGGACAATTAACCAGTGGAACAGCGAAGGAAGGAAGGAAGGAAGGAAGGAAGGAAGGAAGGAAGGAAGGAAGGAAGGAAGGCAGGAAGGAAGGAAGGAAGGAAGGAAGGAAGGAAGGAAGGGCAACGGGTGGAAACTAATCAAGGAGAGAAGCAACTTAGAAATAAGGAGAAAATTCCTGACAGTGAGGACAATTAACCAGTGGAACAGCGAAGGAAGGAAGGAAGGAAGGAAGGAAGGAAGGAAGGAAGGAAGGAAGGAAGGAAGGAAGGAAGGAAGGAAGGGCAACAGGTGGAAACTAATCAAGGAGAGAAGCAACTTAGAAATAAGGAGAAATTTCCTGACAGTGAGGACAATTAGCCAGTGGAACAGCGAAGGAAGGAAGGAAGGAAGGAAGGAAGGAAGGAAGGAAGGAAGGAAGGAAGGAAGGAAGGAAGGCAGTGAATGAAAACTAATCAAGGAGAGAAGCAACTTAGAAATAAGGAGAAATTTCCTGACAGTGAGGACAATTAACCAGTGGAACAGCGAAGGAAGGAAGGGAGGGAGGGAGGGAGGGAGGAAGGAAGGAAGGAAGGAAGGGCAACAGGTAGAAAGTAATCAAGGAGAGAAGCAACTTAGAAATAAGGAGAAATTTCATGACAGTGAGGACAATTAGCCAGTGGAACAGCGAAGGAAGGAAGGAAGGAAGGAAGGAAGGAAGGAAGGAAGGAAGGAAGGCAGGAAGGAAGGAAGGAAGGAAGGAAGGAAGGAAGGAAGGGCAACGGGTGGAAACTAATCAAGGAGAGAAGCAACTTAGAAATAAGGAGAAAATTCCTGACAGTGAGGACAATTAACCAGTGGAACAGCGAAGGAAGGAAGGAAGGAAGGAAGGAAGGAAGGAAGGAAGGAAGGAAGGAAGGAAGGAAGGAAGGAAGGAAGGGCAACAGGTGGAAACTAATCAAGGAGAGAAGCAACTTAGAAATAAGGAGAAATTTCCTGACAGTGAGGACAATTAGCCAGTGGAACAGCGAAGGAAGGAAGGAAGGAAGGAAGGAAGGAAGGAAGGAAGGAAGGAAGGAAGGAAGGAAGGAAGGAAGGAAGGGCAACAGGTGGAAACTAATCAAGGAGAGAAGCAACTTAGAAATAAGGAGAAATTTCCTGACAGTGAGGACAATTAGCCAGTGGAACAGCGAAGGAAGGAAGGAAGGAAGGAAGGAAGGAAGGAAGGAAGGAAGGAAGGAAGGAAGGAAGGAAGGGCAACGGGTGGAAACTAATCAAGGAGAGAAGCAACTTAGAAATAAGGAGAAAATTCCTGACAGTGAGGACAATTAACCAGTGGAACAGCGAAGGAAGGAAGGAAGGAAGGAAGGAAGGAAGGAAGGAAGGAAGGAAGGAAGGAAGGAAGGAAGGAAGGAAGGGCAACAGGTGGAAACTAATCAAGGAGAGAAGCAACTTAGAAATAAGGAGAAATTTCCTGACAGTGAGGACAATTAGCCAGTGGAACAGCGAAGGAAGGAAGGAAGGAAGGAAGGAAGGAAGGAAGGAAGGAAGGAAGGAAGGAAGGAAGGAAGGCAGTGAATGAAAACTAATCAAGGAGAGAAGCAACTTAGAAATAAGGAGAAATTTCCTGACAGTGAGGACAATTAACCAGTGGAACAGCGAAGGAAGGAAGGGAGGGAGGGAGGGAGGGAGGAAGGAAGGAAGGAAGGAAGGGCAACAGGTAGAAAGTAATCAAGGAGAGAAGCAACTTAGAAATAAGGAGAAATTTCATGACAGTGAGGACAATTAGCCAGTGGAACAGCGAAGGAAGGGAGGGAGGGAGGGAGGGAGGGAGGGAGGGAGGGAGGGAGGGAGGGAGGGAGGGAGGGCAACGGGTGGAAACTAATCCAGGAGAGAAGCAACTTAAAAATAAGGAGAAATTTCCTGACAGTGAGGACAATTAGCCAGAGGAACAGCGAAGGAAGGAAGGAAGGAAGGAAGGAAGGAAGGAAGGAAGGAAGGAAGGAAGGAAGGAAGGAAGGAAGGAAGGAAGACAGTGAATGAAAACTAATCAAGGAGAGAAGCAACTTAGAACGGAGGAGAAATTTCCTGACAGTGAGAACAATTAATCAGTGGAAGTTGTGAATGCCCAACATTGGAAGTCTTGAAGAAGATCCTGGATAGCCATTTGTCTGAAACGGTATATAGGGTTTCCTGCCTAGGCAGGGGGTTGGACTTGAAGACCTCCAAGGTCCCTTCCAACTCTGCTATTCTGTTTAACTCCTTCCTCTCTCAGGCCTAGAGCTGGCCATCAACGCCAAGACGGCTGGCTACGAGCTGGTGACCAACGTGGGCCTGACCCAGTCCCTCTGGTGCACCGTGAAGCATCACAGCCAGGAGGAGGAACTGCTTTGGCTACGAGGAGACGGAGAAGTCAGCTTGCAGGAGGGGAACAAGGTCAATTCCAGCAACATTTGCATCTCTCCCGTCACCGACGAGGACAACGGCGTCTCCTTCACCTGCCAGTTGGCCCGGAACAAATCCGTCCAGGTTTCTGTGCTGCTCAACGTCACCTGTGAGTGGGGGGCTTTTTTAAAAATTAAATGGTTTATTGGACGTGGTGCAAAGAAGAACATGAGCCCTTAAGGCAAGGGTGTGCAAACTTGGGAACTTTAAGACGTGTGGACGTCAACTCCCAGAATTCCCCAGCCAGCCATGGGAATTCTGGGAGTTGACATCCACACGTCTTAAAGTTCCCAAGTTTGCACATCCCTGCCCCAAGGCAAACCAGCAGAAGGGGAAAAAAAGCAGAAATAGCAATAGCAATAGCAGTTAGACTTATATACCGCTGCATAGGGCTTTCAGCCCTCTCTAAGCGGTTTACAGAGTCAGCATATTGCCCCCAACAATAATCCGGGTCCTCATTTTACCCACCTCGGAAGGACGGAAGGCTGAGTCAACCCTGAGCCAGTGAGATTTGAACTGCAGAACTGCAGTCAGCTGAAGTAGCCTGCGGTGTTGCATTTAACCACTGCGCCACCTCGGAGGGAGGAAAAGGGGACAGGAAGGAGAGAGGGAGGGAGGCAGTAGTGAGATTCAGCCGGTTCGCACCACTTCGGGAGAACCGGTTCTTATCCTTGTGAGCAGTTTGGTGAACTGGCTGTTGGAAGAAATAATTGGGGCAGGGAAACGGTTGTTCAATTATTTGAATCCCACCACTGGAGGGAGGGAGGGAGGGAGGGAGGGAGGAAGGAAGGAAGGAAGGAAGGAAGGAAGGAAGAAGACAGGGAGGGAGGAGGAGGAAAGAAGGAAAGAAGATAGGAAGGAAGGAAGAAGGGAGGGAGGGAGGGAGGGATGGAGGAAGGGGGATGGAGAGAGGGAGGCAGGCAGGGAGGGAGGAAGGAAGGGAAGAAAAGGAGGGAGGGTGGGAGGAAAGGAGGGAAGGAGGAAGGGAAGAAAGAGGAAGGAAGGAGGGCGGGAGGGAAGAAGGAAGGAGGGATGGAGAGAGGAGGATGGAAGGAAGGAAGGAAATGGGGGGGAAACGTTAATACAAAGTAGTAGAAAGAAAAAGCAGAAAGGGGGTTTTAAAAAAAGGAGGGAGGGAAAGAAGAAAATAGGAATGAAGGAAGGAAAATGAGAAACAGGAGATTAAAAAAGAGGAGAAGGAAGGAAGAAAGGAAAAATAGGAAGGGAGGGAGTGAGAAGCAGAGAAGGAAAACGAGACAGTGAAAAAGGAGAAAGAAGGAAGAAAGGAAAGAAAAAATGGAGGAAGGGAGAAGGAGGGAAAGAAAATGAGACCGAAAAAGGAAGGAAATAAAGAAATTTTATGGGAGTTTATTTTGATATGAAAAGTATATTAATGATCGTAAAAAATTGCTATCTGAATACTTTGTTCTGAATATGAATAAGGGTATATTCAGGGAATTTGTAGGAGATGTAAGTAAAGCATATATGAGAGGAGTACTGATGAATACAATATGTATGTATGTATGTATGTATGTATGTATGTATGTATGTATGTATGTTATGTTTATGCTGATAAATAAATAAAGGGAGACTAGTATAGATCTATTTCAAGCTATTTAGCTCTCATCAGCTAGCCATACCCAAGTTTTTGGGAATCGAACCTGTATATATGTATGTATGTGTGTATGTATGTATGTATGTATGTATGTATGTATGTGTGTATATATATATATATATATATATATATATATATATATATATATATATATATATATATATATATATATATATATATATATTGTGTTTTTATTTGTGCTGATAAATAAATAAAGGAAGACTAGTATAGATCTATTTCAAGCTATTTAGCTCTCATCAGCTAGCCATATCCATAAGTATATATATATATATATATATATATATATATATATATATATATATATATATATATATATATATATATATATATATATATATAGTCACAACCCCTGGTATGCCCAAATATGGGAGGAAGGTCACACTTCCACTCTCTGTCTTCGGCTCGTCACAAGAGTCCATCCAGACAGAAACCCAATATTTTTTACTGTTGCCTTTTTATTGCATTTGTTATATTTATGCTGATAAATAAATAAAGGGAGACTAGTATAGATCTATTTCAAGCTATTTAGCTCTCATCAGCTAGCCACACCCTTACTGGGAATCGAACCTGTGCTATATAGAGGAAGGCGGCACAAAGGGGACAAAATTAAGGGTTTAGAAACAGACAGATACTTAGATAAAGAGATAAGGCCCCTAGCTAGAGAAGAGTACAGGCAAAAGCTGAATCAACAAATAACTTCTGGGGAAATCCTGCAGGTAATCAAACAATTAAGATTAGGAACAATGTAAACTGCTTAAAGTTTGTGTAATGGTAAGAAGCTGAGTTCAACGCAGAGATTTTGCCGTCTTTTTTTCTTCTCTTTCTTTTTTCTTTTCCCTTTTTCTTTTTCTTTATTATTTTTCCCCCCCAACTTTCTTGGTTTTAATAGCAATAGCAATAGCAATAGCAGTTAGACTTATATACCGCTTCATAGGGCTTTCAGCCCTCTCTAAGCGGTTTACAGAGTCAGCATATCGCCCCCACAGTCTGGGTCCTCATTTCACCCACCTTGGAAGGATGGAAGGCTGAGTCAACCCTGAGCCGGTGAGATTTGAACAGCCGAACTGCAGAACTGCAGTCAGCTGAAGTAGCCTGCAGTGCTGCATTTAACCACTGCACCACCTCGGCTCTTAATACATCTTAGACTGTGTTTGATAAAAAGCTACACCGTGTACGGGCTCTGGGAAGTCGGGAGGGGGGAAGGGAGGTGGGGTCATAGGGGGGAGGGGGGAGGGGGGAAATATAGTATGTGCCAGATTTTAAAGTAACGTGATTGCACTTGTATACTGTTGCCTTTTTTTAATTTTAGTATAAAAATAAGAAGCTGAGTATATCGATAGATAGTAGAAATACACCGAAGGGGGGAGTAGAGGGAAAGAAGAGGGAGGGGTAGAGAGGGTGGGAGAGCGGATCGGAAGGAGGGTGAGATGGAAGGGAGGGGAAGAAAGGAGTGATAGAGGGGGAGGGGAAGTAGGAGAGGGGAATGTTGGAAGGGAGAAAGGAAAGTTGGAGGGGGGAGAAAGAAAGGGTGTATGGAGGGTTGACCCAAAAGAAATTTTAAAAAGCTTCTGATTTCCTTTGTAGCACTTTCAACTACAATTACAAACTTATCATTTTGTGATTATTGTCGCCTGTGCGGGGTTGGGTGGGCCCTGAGGAGGGAGGGGCCCCATTGCCATAGGGTTGGTTCCCTCCACAGCAAGATTGCCAGTCATCTGATCCTCCCCCCCCAAAAAAAAGATTATTGATTGTTCTGACCCCCCCTCATCCCACACCAACACACACTCTGAGCCAAAGATACGTTACGGCATTTAATTAACAGACAGACAGGTCCTTGGCAGCAATCCAGCACAGATAAGCCCTGGCAGCAATCCAGCCTGCCAAGCTCACAATAATGTTCTCCGACATTAGTTCCTGCGTTGACTTCTGCAAGAGGGGCGTGTGCACAAGCAGTCCTTTTATAGTCTGGAGAGGAGCCTAATGACCACCAGCTGAGTGCAATTACCTCCTGTACTTGTGCAACTGTTCCTGACGTCGAGTAGCTCTTCGATGGCGTGCATCCAGGAACAACTCATTGCTGCCTTCTGGATCACACTCCCTTGTCTCCTCCCCACTGGTCCAAGGCTCAGGTGCCACCTGGTGGCGAACCAGTCTCTCTGTGCCCTGTTCAGAGTCGGAACCCTGTCCAGGGTCCTCCACATCCTCCAGAACCGATTCATAGGGCCCTTCGCTGTCGGAGTCTGGTGGCAGCTACAACGGTTCCTGTTGGGCCACAACAATTGATATTTAAATTATGATTAGAGAGGTGTTTCTCAGCCTTGGGCATTTTAGGGGGGGGTGTGGATTTCTGGGAGCCAAAGTCCATCTCACTTAAAAAGTCCATGGTTGAAAAACACCCAGTCTTTGTAATTATTTATACAGTGCTAGCTGGATACCCGTGCTTCTCAACAAAACTATGTGATCGGCCAATGCAGGAGAAATCGGGTTCATTCCGGTTCAATCTGTTGGCTCAGTGGTGGTCGGTGATTGAAACACCTAGGGGAATATTGCTCCCGCCGCCTTGAGTCTGGAAGGAGTTCTGTAGGTGGAAGGCATAGATATTTTGGTGAGGTACCGCCATTTAGTTTAGGCCCAAACCTCTCCTAAGTTATGGAGTGGAATGTCTGCCAGTTTGAACTAAGGAACCGGAATGTGAGGCAAGTGGCAGTTGGAACAGAGTTCTTTTCCGGTGGGGAGGGGGAGTAGAACACCTTAGCATCAGAGTGTGTTAATTCATATTAAAATTTGCCCAAACGTCGGTTTTCTCTGCTGACCCTTCTTCTGGCATTCCACAGACGCCCCTGTCCTAACCGGGGAAGATCTTCCCAGCATCCCCACCGATTGGGATGCGACCTTCAATTGCCGTGTCAAAGCCAACCCTCCTGCTCAACTTACCTGGCTGAAGGACAACGAGATCCTGAGCCTGGGGGACTCCCGCTACTGGCTTGTCCAAAGCAGCGAGCTGTTTCAGCTGACCATTAAGCAACTCCAACCCTCGGACGGAGGGATATACACCTGTGTGGCTCGCTCGCCGCTAGGCATGAGCCGTAAGGATTTCCACCTGGTCGTCGAAGGTATTTTGGTCTATTGATTTGTATCTCACTTGTATTATTTTTTATGTATGAATAGAATAGAATAGAATAGAATAGAATAATGGAACGTAATAGAGTAGAGTAGAGTAGAGTAGACTATAAAATGGAATAGGAATAAGAATAGAAAATAGAAAATAGAAAAGAAATTAGAATGGAATGGAACAGAATGGAATAGAATAATGGAATGGAATAGAATAGAATGGAGTAGAGTAGAATAGAATGTAGAATAGAATACAAAATAGGATAGAGAATAGAATGGAATAGGAATAGAAAATAGAATAGAAATATAGAATAGAATAAAATACAATAGAATAGAATAGAATAGAAAATAGGATAATGAATAGAATGGAATAGGAATAGAAAATAGAATAGAAAATAGAATAGAAAATAGAATAGAAAATAGAATAGAAAATAGAATAGAAAATAGAATAGAAAATAGAATAGAAAATAGAATATAATATAGAAGAATAGAATAGAATAGAAAAGAAAATAGGATAGAGAATAGAATGGAATAGGAATAGAAAATAGAATAGAATATAGAAGAATAGAATAGAATATAGAAGAATAGAATAGAATAGAAAATAGGATAGAGAATAGAATAGAGTAGGAATAGAAAATAGAATAGAATAGAAATATAGAAGAATAGAATAAGAATAGAATAGAAAATAGGATAGAGAATAAAATAGAACAGAACAGAACAGAACAGAATATGGATATTATAGAATAGAAAATAAAATAGAACAGAACAGAATAGAATAGAATAATAAGAGTTGAAAGGGACCTTGGAGGTCTTCTTGTCCAACCCAATGTTTGGACAGAACACATCCTACACCATTTCAGACAGATGCCTGTCCAGTCCCTTCTTAAAAACCTCCAGTGATGGAGCAAATATTCCGGGTGTGGCCTTACTAAGGCTTTACAAAGCGCCACTAATGCTTCACCTGATTTTGATTCTGGGCCTCTGTTTATACAACCGAGGATCGTATTCGCTTTTTTGGCTGCCGCTGCACACGGCTGGCTCTTTTTTCAGCACTCGTCCACTAGGACTCCAAGGTCCCTTCGCTTAATGACTGCCATGGTTCACATAACGACTACTGCAAAAAGGACGTCAAATCGTGCGGTGCCCCACTTAATGACTTGCACGACTTATGAACCATAATTCCAGGCTCAGTGATGGCTGTAAGTCAAAGACTAACTGTATTCCGATCCATGGAAGGCAGTGCTTGGTGTCTGTTGAATATAGATAATATATAGATTAGATATAGATATAGATATAGATATAGATATAGATATAGATATAGATATAGATATAGATATAGATATAGATATAGATGATATAGATATATAGATATATAGATATATAGATATAGATATAGATATAGATATAGATATAGATATAGATATAGATATAGATATAGATAGATATAGATATAGATATAGATATAGATATATGTATGTATTGTGTCACAACCCCTGGTATTGCCCAAATATGGGAGGGAGCATATTGCTTCCCTTTTCTGTCTATCGACTCACCCTAGGAGCCATCCAAGCAGAAAGCCATTTCTTTTTTAATATTGCCTTTGTTACAGTTGTGTTGCAATTGTGCTGATAAATAGTGGCTTAGTGGCTAATACAACTGCCTAATATGTAATACAGCCCAGGTTTGATTCCCAGTAAGGGTACGGCTAGCTGATGAGAGCTAAATAGCTTGAAATAGATCTATACTAGTCTCCCTTTATTTATTTATCAGCACAATTGCAACAATATGTATATGTGTATGTATGTATGTGTTGTGTCACAACCTCTGGTATGCCCAAATATGGGAGGAAGCCTACTGCTTCCTTTCTCTGTCTATCGGCTCATCCCAAGAGACCATCCAGACAGAAAGCCATTATTTTTACTGTTGCCTTTGTTACATTTGTGTTGCATTTGTGCTGATAAATAAATAAAGACTAGTCTCCCTTTATTTATTTATCAGCACAAATGCAACACACACACACACACGTGTCTGTGTGTGTGTGTTGAATTTGTACTTTTGATTTATCAACACAAATGCAACACAAACGTAACAAAAAGGCAACATTAAAAATAATGGCTTTTTGTCTGGATGGTCTCTTGGGATGAGCCGATATGGGATGAGCTTCCTGCCATATTTGGGCCTACCAGGGGTTGTGATAATATATGTATTATCACAAAGGCCATATATATATAATATATGGCCTTTCAGCTCCAACGGTCCTTGGAGGAAGCAAACTATCTTGACCCCTTCCAGTCAGGCTTCAGACCCGGTTACAGCACAGAAACCGCTTTGGTCGCATTGACCGATGATCTCTGGAGAGCCAGAGATGGAGGATTCTCCTCCATCCTGGTTCTCCTTGACCTCTCAGCGGCTTTCGATACCATCGACCATGGTATCCTTCTGCGACGACTGCGGGAGGCGGGAGTGGGAGGCACCGTGCTGCGGTGGTTCTCTTCCTACCTCTCGGACAGGTCGCAGTCGGTGTTAGTGGGGGGGCAGAGATCGTCCCCTAGGCCCCTAACATATGGGGTGCCTCAGGGCTCGGTCTTATCCCCCCTACTATTCAACATCTACATGAAACCGCTGGGAGAGATCATCCGCAGGCACGGGATCAGATACCATCAATATCCGGACGATACTCAACTGTATCTGTCCGCCCCGTGCCAACTCAATGAAGCGGCAGACGTGATGAACCGAGGCCTGGTGGCTGTTATGGACTGGATGAGGGCTAACAAGCTTGTGCTCAACCCAGAAAAGACCGAGTGGCTGTTGTGTTTCCCTCCCAAAGATTCCACCAATATTCCATCTCTCAGGCTGGGGGGTCAAATTCTATACCCCTCAGAGAGGGTTCGCAACTTGGGAGTCCTCCTAGATCCACAGCTATCGTTTGACCATCACTTGACGGCTGTGGCTAGGGGGGCATTCGCCCAGGTTCGCCTGGTGCGCCAGTTGCGACCCTACCTGAATCGGGAGGCACTCACAACAGTCACTCGGGCCCTTGTGACCTCTAGGCTGGAATACTGCAATGTGCTCTACATGGGGCTGCCCTTGAAGAGCATCCGGCGTCTTCAGCTGGTACAGAACGCGGCCGCGCGAGCGATTGTGGGTGCACCGCGGTTCACCCACATTACACCTATCCTCCGCGAGCTGCGCTGGCTACCTGTTGATTTCCGGATGCGCTTCAAGGTGCTATTAGTCACCCATAAAGCCCTGCATGGTAGTGGATCTGGATACTTGAGAGACCGCCTTCTGCCAATTACCTCCCTGAGACCAATTAGATCACACAGATTGGGCCTCCTCCGTATTCCATCGGCCAGCCAGTGTCGGCTGGCAACCACAAGGAGGAGGGCCTTCTCAGTAGTAGCCCCGACCCTTTGGAACGAACTCCCCGTGGAGATTCGTACCCTCACCACCGTCCAGGCCTTCCACATAGCCTTGAAGAACTGGCTAGCCCGTCAGGCCTGGGGATAAAGATAGTTGCCCCTCCCGAATGATGAATGCATGTTGCCTATTGTTTTTATTATATGTGTCTATGTTACTGTTTGCATTTCCCCTTCCCTGATTTTATGTGAGCCGCCCTGAGTCCCCTCAGGGAAAAGGGCGGCCTACAAATTTCAATAAAATCAAAATCAAAAATCAAATCAAAATGTGTGTGTGTGCGCGCGTGTGTGTAAGACACCCCTAACACCCCTCGGGTGGGGGGCTGTATGTTCTGTTAAGATACAGCCTGTTGTGCCTTAAAATGATTTCTACTGTACTGCCGTACAATGGTTTCTACTATACAGTGCAGTGGAGTTGGCAACAGGGGGCTCCCTCTGGTAAGGAGGAAAATCCAACATCAGAAACTACGTTTGGTCCGGACATTTCCTCCCTATCAATAAATACCCAGACAACGGCGAGTTATCAGCTAGTCTTTAATAAAATGGATCTTACTGAACGACGGTGGCGTCTCTCATTTCTATCTGCAGAGAAAAAACTGCCTTACCCCACCGAAGCTGTCATCGCTGCCGTGGTCGTCCTGTCACTCATAGCGCTCTTCGCTCTTGCGGTTCGATGGCAAAAGATCCTACAGGTAGGAAAGCTGGAGGATGGCTCTGACCTCTTCATAAACATCTGCCAGATGCGAAGAATCTGAGTCACATGAATCCTTAACCCAGTTCGGTTCCGATTAAGCTGATTTATTGCTTGGCAACTTTAAGACTTGTGGACTTCAACTCCCAGAATTCCTCAGCCAGCAAGTCCTCAAGCAAAGCCGGCTGAGGGATTCTGGGAGTTGAAGTCCACAAGTCTTAAAGTTGCCACGGTTGGAGACCCCTAATCTAGTCAACTAAGGATGGATAGATAAAGATAGATAGATAGATAGATAGATAGATAGATAGATAGATAGATAGATAGATAGATAGATAGATAGATAGATAATAGATAGATAGATGATAGACAGACAGACAGACAGACAGACAGACAATGTATGGGTAGATAAATGGATGGATGGATGGATGGATGGATGGAAAGATAGATAGATAGATAGATAGATAGATAGATAGATAGATAGATAGATAGATAATGTATCGGTAGATAAATAGATGGATGAATGGATGGATGGATAGATAGATAGATAGATAGATAGATAGATAGATAGATAGATAGATAATATATCGGTAGATAAATAGATGGATGGATGGATGGATGGATGGATGGATGGATGGAAAGATAGATAGATAGATAGATAGATAGATAGATAGATAGATAGATAGATAGATAGATAGATAATATATGGGTAGATAAATGGATGGATGGATGGATGGATCAATGGATGGAAAGATAGATAGATAGATAGATAGATAGAGAGAGAGAGAGAGAGAGAGAGAGAGAGAGAGATAGGGAGATAGATAATGTATGGGTAGATAAATGGATGGATGGATGGATGGAAAGATAGAGAGAGAGAGACAGAGAGATAGATAATGTATGGGTAGATAAATGGATGGATGGATGGATGGATGGATGGATAGATAGATAGATAGATAGATAGATAGATAGATAGATAGATAGATAGATAGATAGATGATAGATAGATAATGTATGGGTAGATAAATAGATGGATGGATGGATGGATGGATAGAGAGAGAGAGAGAGAGAGAGAGATTGATAGATAATGTATGGGTAGATAAATGGATGGATCGATGGATGGAAAGATAAATAGATAGATAGATAGATAATAGATAGATAGATAGATAGATAGATAGATAGATAGATAGATAGATAGATAGATAGATAGATAGATAGATAATGTATGGGTAGATAAATGGATGGATGGATGGATGGATAGATAAGAATGGGCGTATAGATAGACAGAGCGATGGATGGATGGACAGATAGATGAGTTGATAGATTGACAGACAGATAAAGGCAGACAGACAGATGTGTAGATAATGATGGATGGATAAATAGGTAGGTGGGCAGGCAGACTGACTGATTCCTCTAATCAGCCACAGCTTTATGGGACTGAAATCTACACAAATTGTGGTAGGACTCAAAACAAAACAAAAAACACACCTCCTGAGCTCTCCTTTATCGTAACAGGCCTGGGCCATTCTTTCTACCGCCCAAAATTTAGCCTGGCATTGCAGGAGGTGGCCATGGGTGCCTGGGGTGTGTGTGAAGCCGTGAAAAGCCCGGGTGTGCTTTTTCCTGTTTTTAAGAAGTGGCCCCTTTCTAGCAAGAGGCGAAATTTCCTTCGGCCATAAATTCTATTATCGACCCTTTCGGATGTCCAAATGTGACCCAGAAGTCCTGGGATGTCCTCCTTCCTTTCGAAACCTGAGTCACTCCCAGCGGGGGGAAAAAACAACCTTCCAAGTTGGCAGGCGGTGCCGCTCTTGCGTGAATCCCACACACAAACACAAACACACACCCAGCAGGAAGGAGCCGTCATCCACCTCCTGGCCCCAGGCGGACTTCCTAATTGCTCCCCCACTTCCTGCCCAAATGCAGCACCTTCAAGGTAGACGAAGATGGGTTTGGTGCAATGGCTTCACATCTGCCTAACATCTGGGTGAAGGAGGGGCAGAGAGTGAGTGGCTTCCGTTCACTTCCATTCCCCAGGGCCTTGGGCCAAAGGAAACTTATAAGCCTCAGATATTAATCTTTTTTTAAAAAATTAACATATATAAGTATTTAATAAACAGTGTATTGCCTGGGTCATGTTACCTATACAGAATAATAGGTGGCTCAGTGGTTAGGACAGTGGTTCCCAAACTTGGCAACTTTAAGACTTGTGGACTTCAACTCCCAGAATTCTCCAGCCAGCTCTGCTGGCTGGAGAATTCTGGGAGTTGAAGTCCACAAGTCTTAAAGTTGCCAAGTTTGGGAACCACTGGGTTAGGACACTGAGTTTGTCGATCAGAAAGGTTGGCAGTTCAGCAGTTCGAATCCCTAGCGCCGCATAACGGAGGGAGCTCCCGTGACTTGTCCCAGCTTCTGCCAACCTAGCAGTTCGAAAGCAGGTAAAAAATGCAAGTAGAAAAATAGGAGCCACCTTTGGTGGGAAGGGAACAGCGTTCCGTGCGCCTTTGGTGTTGAGTCATGCCGGCCACATGACCACGGAGACGTCTTCGGACAGCGCTGGCTCTTCGGCTTTGAAACGGAGATGAGCAGCGCCCCCTAGAGTCGGGAACGACTAGCACATCTGCACGAGGGGAACCTTTACTTTTAATATTCTTTACTTGCATGGAATAGCATTCCTCCAACTTCTAATTTCTACTTTTACTATCTAACCATTGGTAAAAATATATATATATCCAAAGTTAAAAAAATATTCTGCGTCTTCTTTATCTTTAATGTTAACCTACCCATTTCCGCACCATCTAATTTTTTTTAAAATTATTATTCTATTTTCATCCGAAGGAGTTTCCTCGTTTTTCCAATGTTGTGCAAATATAATTCTTACTGCCGTCCAAAGACGCAGCATTGAATGTATATTCCCTTTATTATATTTTTCTGACAAAATACCTAACAAAAATATTTCTTGGCTTTAAATCTATATGTTGCTTTATCATTTGAGCTGAGGTGGCGCAGTGGTTAGGGTGCAGTACTGAAGGCCACTACAGCTGACTGTTATCTGCAGTTCGGCTGTTCAAATCTCACCGGCTCAAGGTTGACTCAGCCTTCCATCCTTCCGAGGTAGGTGAAATGAGGACCCGGATTGTTGGGGGCGATAGGCTGACTCTGTAAACCGCTTAGAGAGGGCGGAAAGCCCTATGAAGCGGTATATAAGTCTAACTGCTATTTTCGTCCATTTTTTTTTCTTTTTTTAGTTTTATTTTTGTCTTTGGGAAGTTCCCCCACATATGGTGGTACGGTGTTAATCCTAAAGTTAGGTTTTTTCAGCATTTTGGCTCATGGAACAATTGCCAGGGGGAGGGGAAGAAAGGGAAATTATTCTGCCAAATTGACTAAAAATCCAGGCCAACACGCCGATCCTAAATGCACAAGCCCCCATTTCCCAGGGAGATGGGCAGTTTAGAAATAGGAAGTATATATATAAAAAATAAATAACCTGGATATTGTGGCCGAGGCGTCATTCGTGGAGGGGAACTGGGCCGTTTCGAACCATGATAAAATTAAGGGGTCCTTCATGTTCTCTTGAGCTGGATTGTTTTCTTGCAGACGTTTCATGACCCATCTAGGTAACGGCATCGGAGCTTGTAAGGAGTGGGATTTGTAGAGTGGAGGAGAAGAAGGGCAGGGGGAGGAGGAAGAGGAGGAGGAGGAGGAGGTGGAGGAGGAGGAGGAGGAGGACTGTGGGGTCCTTAATGCTCTCTCGAGCTGGATTGTTTTCTTGCAGACGTTTCATGACCCATCTAGGTAACGGCATCGGAGCTTGTAAGGAGTGGGATTTGTAGAGTGGAGGAGAAGAAGGGCAGGGGGAGGAGGAAGATGAGGGGGAGGAGGAGGAAGATGACTGTGGGGTCCTTAATGCTCTCTTGAGCTGGATTGTTTTCTTGCAGACGTTTCATGACCCATCTAGGTAACGGCATCGGAGCTTGTAAGGAGTGGGATTTGTAGAGTGGAGGCGAAGAAGGGCAGGGGGAGGAGGAAGAGGAGGAGGAAGATGACTGTGGGGTCCTTGGTGTTCTCTGAGCTGGATTGTTTCCTTGCAGCCTTTTCATTACCCAAACGAGGTTACATCCCGTGCTATTGATGTGTTTTATTTTATTTATTTAGTTTGTCACTTCAAGATTAAGAATAAACATGCATAAGAACACAGGAAATGGGGACAAATAAATGGGGACGGCAGGCACACTGGTGCGCTTATGCATGCCCCCCTTTAAGGACCTCTTAGGAATGGGGTGAGGTCCACGGTGGACATTCTGAGGTTAAAATTATGTGGGTTTGTGGGATGTAACAACGGAGTCAGGTAGAGCATTCCAGGCGCTGAGCCCTCTGTGGCCGAAGTGGTATTTTCTGCAATCGAGTTTGGAGTGGTTCACCTCGAGTTTGTATCTATTGTGCGCTTGAGCATTATTGCAATCGAAGCTGAAGTAGACTAGCACTGATGGTGTTATTTAGTTTGGTAATGAAACGTCGGCAAGAAAACAAGGAAGCTCAGAGAGCACCAAGCACATGTCAACGCTGAGCTACAAATATTCTCCTTTATTGGTATGATAAATAAATATTTTTTTCTTTCTTTCTTTTTCTCTCTCTCTCACTCTCTCTGTATCACTTTCTGTCTGTGTTTTTTTCTTTCTTTCTCCCTCTACCTTCCTTCCTTTCTCCCTTTCTTTCCTTCTTTCTTTCTCTCACTCTCTCTGTATCACTTTCTGTCTGTCTGTTTCTTCTTTCTTTCTCCCTCTACATTCCTTCCTTCTTTCTTTCCTTCCTTTTTCTTTCTCTCTCACTCTCTCTGTATCACTTTCTGTCTGTCTGTTTTTTCTTTCTTTCTCCCTCTACATTCTTTCCTTCCTTTCTTTCTTTCCTTCTTTCTTTTTCTCTCTCACTCTCTCTATCACTTTCTGTCTGTCTGTTTTTTCTTTCTTTCTCCCTCTACATTCCTTCCTTCCTTTCTTTCCTTCTTTCTTTTTCTCTCTCACTCTCTCTGTATCACTTTCTGTCTGTCTGTTTTTTCTTTCTTTCTCCCTCTACATTCCTTCCTTCCTTCCTTCCTTCCTTCCTTTTTCTTTCTCACTCTCTGTATCACTTTCTGTCTGTCTCTTTCTTTCTCCCTCTACATTCCTTCCTTCCTTCCTTTTTCTTTCTCTCTCACTCTCTCTGTATCACTTTCTGTCTGGTTTTTCTTTCTTTCTCCCTCTACTTTCCTTCCTTCCTTCCTTTTTCTTTCTCTCTCACTCTCTCTGTATCACTTTCTTCTGTTTTTTTCTTTCTTTCTCCCCCTACATTCCTTCCCTCCTTCCTTCCTTCCTTCCTTCCTTCCTTCCTTCCTTCCTTCCTTCCTTCCTTCCTTTCTTACTTACTTACTTACTTTCTCTTTTTTGTTTTCTTTCACTCTCCTGCCTTCCTCATCCCCTTTTCCTTTCCCCCCTTTCCTTTCTCCATCTCTCCTTCACTTTTTGTGGTAGTGTTTCAAGAAAACCGATTCGCCGAGCCACACCGCCCTGTAAGTACTTCTGATGTTACTTCTTACTCATGTCTTTCTCCGAAAACAAAATAGTTCAGGATAAATGTAATCGGACGCCAGGCGTCTCTATATTAGTCAGAAAGTAGAAAAAAACAGATTCCTCTCTTAAGGCAGGCAGTCCTTGAAGGAGAAGCCTTCCTTCAGCCATCGTTCGAAATTGCAACGGCTCTTATAAAAATAACTCACGGACGGTCCTCGCATTTACGACCGTCACAGCATTTCCCCCAAGGCCGCGTGATCAAAATCCGACTGTTTGCC